>NW_010313460.1:8460-10085 GCF_000700745.2 Antrostomus carolinensis
TTGTCAGTGTGATCATTGACGGTGTTTAGAATACCCTGCTTGCTGTCATGCTTTGTACTTGGACACTAGTGCGATCAGAGGAGAGAAGGGGTCAACTTCTGAAGGTATTGTTTTCCAGCACAGCTGAAAGTAATGGAATGTAACAGTTTTAGGAATGTACACCTGTGAGTATATAATAAGAGAGTATCTGTTTGTGTATTTTCACCACTGCCTTTGAGATCAAAGGTCCCCTAGGTGTTGTTGTAGTAAGAAAAAGGGAAAGGGGCCACATGTCTTACCAACTCTGACCTGTCGTCTTGCTCGTTGTTTGCAAGTTTTCACTAGAAAATCAGTCATGAGCCTGCTTTGATGAGGTGACTTACTTTGAGGGGTTCACATAGTGCATATGGATGTTAAGTTCAAAAAGCAGAAGATTCAGGTCTCTGATTAAAAGAAGAAATACTATCAGCAAGCGCTGCCACTTAAATATCAAAACTGATGCCCAGTCTTGCAGTGGATGGTTCTGGGATATTGTCACAGGTACTTAAAAAAAAACCCAGCATTGTGTTTTGAGGCAGTGAGTGTTACTCCTGGATGACTGATGCCAGAAAGGCTGACAATTAAGCTGAGAAACATCTTCAAGCCTATCTTCAAACACATAATAGCTTAAGCATCTTCAACCCTTTACAACTGCGTGGCAGCTAAAACAAAAAGCTGAGGAGGAGTCTGTCTCTTGCCTTCCAGCTTGCTTACAGCTAAAGGAAATGTGTCCCAAATGGAGGAAGATCCCCCAGGCCCTGGAAGTTGTTTAATTAATCATCACTTTCAGCCTGCTCATTAAATGGCTTTTCTTTTCTCACATGGGCGAATGAAAAAGATGATTACACCTGGGAGAAACAATGACACTTGTTAAATCTTCCCCTATTGTTAAGCACAGTTAAAAAAAAAAAATAAAAAAATTGAGATTTAAGTTTAGAATGCAGAATAAGTAAACCTATGCTTGACTTCTTTTTATGTAGGTTATGTGGGATTTGTGCTGGTACATATTTGTGGCGTAATAATGTATGCTTTTACACCTGGCAGTAATTCTTCCCTTGAACTGAACTTGCTTAAGTGAGAAATACTAGCTTTTTTATTTATTGAAGTAGAGATAATTTTACCGTGAAATTTTTGCTTGCTTTCATGACACATCTGGCTTGATTTCTGTGTAAGGTGTTTTACATGAGAATCAAAACTACCCTCACCAGAGTCTTCAGTGGTTTTTTTTCTACTTCTCTTGTGTTAACATTTTAGTCATCGTAGACGTTTTGGCAGATTATGATGTAATTTATCACGTTGCTTCAGCGCTGGGGCTTTGTCAGCAACAGGGAATTTGGGGAAGAATTTTCCATTGGCTCAACAAAGCCAGCAGCAGCAGCAGCACTGAGAGAATTTTACATGGAAATCTGAGTGCTGACATGGCCTGAGGGAAACTACTCGTGTGTCTGATTTTGGGGCACGTTTGGTAAGAAGTAGTAAGCCAGGGGTTGGGTAACTGTGGTCATCAAGAGCTTAGCTTGCTGTCCGTGCTCAATGTGCGTAAGACCTCTTGCAATCTTTTCTCGACATGTTGTGGAAAGTTATTAGGGCTTTGATAGTACACATTT
>NW_010313460.1:10108-15456 GCF_000700745.2 Antrostomus carolinensis
CTTTCCCTTTGGGCTCTGCAGCTCCAGTTTGCTCTGGATGAATTCCTGGGGCACATTGTTTGTTTACTGTACTCAGGCCTGGGAAATCGGTATCTTACTGGGCAATAAAGACTGTTGTTGGGATAGTTTTACTTAAGATATTTTTTTCTGAGATGGAATCATATCAAGTACTCATTTTGCTTTATTCGGATTTATTCCACAGAAAAGCACAAGCTGGGTATAATTTGCCAATGTTTGCTTTAGTTGCACCGTTTTCACAGTGTGTTCTTCCAGTTGAAGGGTGGGGAAAATATGCAGTAAGGCCTGTGACACCATTTCACACAACCCTCGGCCACATGGTTTTATTTTAATTTTTGCTTTCTGTTGGCAGGCACTAAAGGGGGTGTTAATTCGTGGCCTGCCAGTTTTGCTTAGAAGGTCTCTTTGGCTATCAGGACAAAAAGGGGTGACCAGGCTTGCTGTTGCTTGCGGCAGCTGTGGTGCAACATCACCACGTGCCGCTAACATCACAAGGCTGGGCTATCGTAATTCCCTCCCAGCAAAGCGTTCAACCCAGCATCTCCCTTGCTTGCCCACTGCTTCTTCAGAACATGGCAGCCTAGTTGCTTGTCAGCTGGTGGTACTGCATGCTTGCTGTGTTTTGGGTTGGCAAGCTATGAAACAGTGACTTTAAGGTGGTGCTGCTATATGTATTTCAAAGCTTGCAACGTGGTAGGACCTAGTTACCTTAAAGTTCGCTTCCTGGAGCTTTGGGCTGAAGGATGTTTGCCTTCAGATGCTAACCTGTTTAATTTTCCCACTGTTACATTGGCTATGAGCAGGGGCGGTGAAATGTTTACCTACTGGACCCTGCCCCAGCCCTTCAGGTTTCCATCTAGTCCATCTTTGGCTAAAGTGGCATTGTTCCAAAAGGTGCTTGTCCACAACAGCTTAAGCTGTCTTTCCTTCCAGTTCCGGCCTTTTCCCTTGCTCTAGAGTTGGCTCACAGCTGATTCCGTTCGAGGCACTTTACAGCCCTCAACCTGCTGACTTAGCCACAGAAAATCAAGTAGCTTTCTGCAGGGTTAATCTACCTTTCAGGGCTTTTCATGGGAGTGTGTCCTCTGCCAGCAGCAAAGATGTGGTGGGAGCAGCCAGCCAGCCAGCCTGGAGAAGGAGGAATGGTAGCACGGCCCTAGCACCAATACAGTTTAATTACCTTGAAAGTGTTGAAAAAATGCAGCTCTTTCCTAGCACTGTGGTTATTAGAAATATTTCTAAGCAGGAAAGCCTTTTCATTGTTTTGTCACATGTCTGTACACATGAGAGAGCAGGACAAAAGCTAGGGACATTTTATGCATCACTGTTAAAGGGCCTGGGGGGGTGTGTGCGTGTGTTTGTTTTAAACGTTATCAAAATCCTTGTGGTTGCCGGTGACTTGAGAACTTGCCTGTATTGTCATATTATTTTTCTTTATGTTTGGAGATAATATATCAGCATAACAATTTCCAAACTAGGAAGCTATACCACTTTAGCATAAACCTGAGGCAGAAGAGTGCAATCTGTCCAGCAATATGCCTCTTTAATTCCTGCTTTCTGCAAAAGACTTGGCAATACCATAGCAGGCATTTTTGGCTGAGGCAAGGAGTCTATTTGCAGTATTTACGTAAATATTTTTTTCTGGAGGAAATGCCACTCACTCTACTTCATACTTAAGGTGATCAGCCAGTGGGAGAAAATGAGTTTGTTGCTGTTGAGCTTGCTAAAGAAGATAAAATGCTTTCTAGTTATGTTTTTGCCTTTTAAATATCAGACTTTTTTTTTATCTTCCTATGTTCTTTTTTCCTAAAACAAGGCTAAAGAATTAAAGTAGGGGCTGTCTGAGTCTAGAATTGCGAATGATAAATATTTTATTAAATTTATTTTCTTATTTTGGTCATCAGCTGAAGTGTTGGAAAAAATCAAACTCCCAAAACCTGAGTGTATGATATGCATAACTTAAAAAAAACCAACAGCAAAAGTCTAATTAAAATACCAGTTGCTTACGTTTTCATCTCTTGACATATGTGATGTTAAAAACTAGCAAAAATAGCTAGTGAGACAGATTTCAAGGAGAGGAGGGGAAAAAAAAACTCAAGAGAGAAGGATGGATTTTGATACAAAAATAAGCGCGGCAACAAGCATAATAACTTCCATCAGAATATATTCCTCAGAATAATGTTAAAATGGGTTTGTTTAATTTTCATCCACAGCGGGGCTTTGTTGTATTCTGTGATTCATAGGATAAAGTGATTTTTATGTCTTTTCCACTTATATTTAAGTGGGTTTTCTTTCAGATAAACAAAGTAACACACACTCAAAAGACTCTTTCTGCCTCATTTAAACACCCCACCTTATCAAAACTCCATTTCCATGAGTGATGGATCTTGGCTCTGGATGGGAGAATGAAGTATTCAATTACCTTATTTTCATGTGCTAATGAAGCAGAATGTGGCTTTAGGGGGTTTCTTTTCAGCGAGGTAGCCTGTTTGGTTATGCACATGCCGCCTTCTTATGTTTCCTTCCACGTCTCTGTCTACACTCAAGCAGCGGTGGTCTTAATGGGCAACAGTGGCTAATCCGCCTGGGTGACAACAAGCCTCGGCCTTCTTCAGCACAGCAGGATCAGCCCTGGCCTGTAATTAGCGGAGCCATCAAACCAACTCTTTGGCTCAAAATGATTTATTTTGGCACCTCTTGCAACAACTTTATATGCTGAAAATCCATGAAGGTTTTTTTTTCCCCTCGCTTTTCTTTCCATCCAGGAGTGCTGGTGTGAGCTCTGAAATCCTCAGCCTGAGCGGCAGCGAGTTTCTACCCCAATAGCGCTGGCTGTCCTCGAAATGGGAAATGTACAGTTTAAACATTTTTCTGCCATTTGTTCAACTGAGCTTGAAAGTGCAGGTGCACTTGTGACTGAGAGTCACATGCGAAAGGCAAGTATTTTTTATAGCTGTGTCACACTGCTGCCAGTGCAGGAGAGGTACATATTTAGCTTGGGAAGACGGAGTCACTGGCACCCCCTCCTCTTGGCATCCTCAGCATAACTTCTGTCAGAAGTACTGGTTTAGTGAGTGGGATCATTCGTACTCTTAGAGCTATAATATACTTTAGGTGATAGCTCCTTAGCCACACTTGCGCATCCTTTTAGCACTGTATAATGAAAATAACACGTCGTGGGGGTTTTTCCTAGCAACTGTATGCTAGGAATTACTGTGTCACCTCCACCACAGTGGATGATGGAGGGAGATAACCATCCGGGAGTTACTTATTGCCAGTTACGAAGTTGAGGAATTGGAAAAAGGCAACAAATTTCCCTTTTTTCCTTCCCCTAAAGCATGATAAGCTTTACAAATTACATTGAAACACATATTCAAGTTTTGATTTTTTTTTTGTAGAGACTTCTAAAGAAAGTGAAGAGTGACTTAAATGGCTGTGGTAGGTGTAAGAACAGTCACCTTCAATTCTCCAGTAAAGCATTAACACTGGGAGCAATAGATTTTTAATATAATGTGAGTTACACTTTTTTCCCCTAAGATTCATGAAGAGTGGTCCTAGGAATTATTCAGCAGCATAATGAATCTCTGCCCCCTCTAACTGATAGTAAGTAAAAGGAGGAAGTGTAATAAGACACTTGAGTAGTAGCACAAGTTTTGAAAGGTGCATCATGTTGCTGGGCATTCCAAATTCTCCTAAAGGAAAAATAAGGGAAAAGAAATGTATGAAAACAAAAATTTAAACCCTTGCATATTCTTTTAATATAATCTTTCACAAAGGTACTAGAGTAAGTGCAGTGGTTAAAGTCCTGTCATTAATTAAAACAAGTGAAAAAATAGGAGGTGAGTGATAATAGTCCTCAGCTCTCAACCTGGAGGACACTTCTCTTTAAGAGGAGCTTTAAAAAACTGGTATTAGGGGTGGTGTATGTTAAGGCAGAGAGAGGGATAAAGAAGCAGCTGTGATCAGTGAGGTTACCTGGCCAGTGGTTTGAAGTTATGTATGTTAAGGCTGCTGGGGAAAGATAACTCAAGAAATACACAAGAAAATTTAGGTAAATTAATAACTGACATTGTGGCTGAAGTACACAGCAAGCCAGATGTGATTGATGTAGTGATGTTACCGGTTCTCCCTCATGGAAATAAGGCCGATACCGTGTTCTGCTGCAGCCATGGAATACGGCTTTCGTGCAGAGCCCCAGCCTGCACAGCTCCCAGGAAACTCACCTTGCGTGAAGGAGATTCCCAGCATGCTTCCCCTCCTTCCAGCCTTCCTCCCCTTGGGAGGGAATATCCGTACCTCTCCTTATCTCTTGGCTATCCTGTCTCCAAAGTGAGTGAAGGGAAAATAAGGTGTAGTTGGAGCTCTGCAGAGCACCGACTGCCTTTGGCAACCAGAGAGGCGTACTGTGATCTGAACCAAATCACAGCACCTCTTTTAGCCCTTAAATTTGGGGAAACAGTCCTGTGCTCTTTGAATAAAGTTGGGTAAAAGATGTTTTTGTGACTAATATTTTGTTTGCCAAAATGTGTCGTTCTGGAAAGCACAGCAATTAATTTGGTTATGAATTCAGTTTGTTGTTCTGGTTGAGAGTTGGAGAGTTTTCAATTGCAACATTTTAAAGCTTTTAACTTTTAATCATTCTCGAAGTGCAGCATCTCGGAGCGTCCCTTTCAAAATACAACGTATTTTTTTAAATACACAAATTTTCTTTGTGAACCCTTGATGAGACATGTTTTGTTTCACATTGCTTAACTTTATTAATTTGTCCCAAACAAAAGCTTTTTCACTGTGCAGAAGAAAAAAAAAAGCCCCTCTTGCCTTCTTAACTGGTTCTGAGACAATTCTTCTCCTCCTCCCCTCCACCCCCTTTTCGGTGTCACTTTCTTGGATCTGAGTAATAGAGCATCTGGTATCTCAGTGTGGCTTGAAGTTACTGAAGCAAACTTTCCAAAGTTTTGGAAAAAATAAAGGGAAGCAACATAGCAAAGTGTCTCCTGACTTTAAAAAGTAAACTTGTTTATACTGCTGCACTCGGCACTGGTCAGCTCGGCAAGAGGAATTACTTAACATGCATTCGGTACTGGTCGTAAATTAATGTTAATAATAAACTGCATATCTTTCACAAAAGTGTATTTCTTCTCAGAATAAAAATGTTTGATACTTCTTTAGTTACTTGGGCTTTTATCTTACTTCCCAGGTGTTTCCCAATTGAGAATATCTCACTGAAGTTGTTAATTTTAACTCCTGTCTCACTTTCTGGTCTTTGTGCACCAGTAACTTGCAATGTTGGAAACATTGCAGAGGTGTTTGTTTCCGTGAGCATGTTTACT
>NW_010313461.1:0-67397 GCF_000700745.2 Antrostomus carolinensis
TTAAAAGATAAATTACAATGCTTTCTCCAAACCATGCAAAAGGAAACAAAATTAATCATTGATAAAAGTAATAAGTTTGTTCTAGTACCAATACAACATGTCTACATTTTATTGAATAGCAGGCAAAAGCTGAAGTAAAAAAAAAAACAAAAAACAAAACTTTTGCTGTTCACACCTGAAATTTAAAAGTCATGGAAATAAAGGATCATTTACCTAAAACTTGACTAGGGGAAACAGAAGCACCTTCTGCTCTATCAAAAAAATGCAGGCTAAAACCTTGCTTATGAGGTTGCCAGATTGCCTTTGTTACTTCTTGTACGGCACCCTGTCCAAAAGACCCACCATGCTGGAACACGGTGCCCAGCTTCTGCCTCCATACAAAACAGCAGCACAATTCACTACAACTGCACCTCAGGCTGGGTAACAGAAATCACTTAATGCCTGTGGGTGCAGTGCTGCTGGTGTCCAGTATTCCACACACAAGGTGAAGGGAAAGAACGATGAGAAGCATATGCAGTCCAGAGAAACCTACCCTAAACTGAGAAAGCTGCTACACTGCTGCCAGCAAACTCCTTTTTAGTGGCATTGCTCAAGCTTGTTCTGCCCTGTACACTTGCAGTTGAATATCTAAATTGATGTCCCCTTAGAAATATCCCCATTCATGAGCAGGGATACCAATTTTGTGATATTTTCCAGAATATTATGGTTTGGTGTAGATTTTTGGGGTGGCAATCATAGGCAATAAAATGCTGGCACAGCAGTTTCCCAGTTGCATGGCTAGAAACCACTATACTGGGTGCAGGTAGCAGCCTGCATCAGCAAACCCCTCTGTCTATTGGGCAAGAAATTGTGGCAACACTGGCAAGGCACGAGTATCCTTGCCATGGCTGACAGCTGTAGTCCAACATCCCAACTACATCACATCAACAATGATTCATTCAGGGAAGAACCTCAGTGTGGTGCAGACTGGCAAAGTTACAAAGGCTCCCAAAGTGAGGTAGCTGCAGAAGGAAGTTCATCCAGAAGTTGGAAATGCAAAGCGGAACTGGGCAGATGCTGGGACTAGGAAAAGCAGTAGTATAAGTTGTGGAGCAGGAGTCAAAGACAGGTCTGACATCGTCATTTTCATAAGCTTAGGGTGTATAGATTACTAACTCTGATACAATTTGTTAGATAGAGGTTCAAAAGTTAGACCATGCTTTAACACATACTTGAATGTATACATTGATTTAATGTATATACAACAGGCCATACTAAATCCTTCATTCCATCACTTTCTTAGGAAAGTACAGTATGCCCTCAATAACCAAAACCATGGACTAGTACAAAATGTACAATATAACACAAGAGCTTTATGATTTGTTTTGCTATTAGCAGAGGCAATGGCTTCATCTTCCCTTGGCTGTGTAGGTAGGCTTCAATTTTTGCTACCTATGCTCAGATAATGCTTTGCATAGTCAAGAACACCACACACAAGGAGGTCTGGCAGAGCATACAACCCATAAAACTTAAGCAATGTCCAAAGTTATCAATGTGCACATCACCTACACTACTCTAAACTAGGCTGGGTGAAGCAAAGAAAATGTGACTTTTTTTGCTTTTGTTTTTGTCTATTTCAGTTGTCCATTCACTCATCACACACACACATACGTGTTCACAAAGCTGGCCTGGGAAAGAGGATGGGTCATTTGATTACTGTGGTGCAGCTTTGTTCCAGCTTCAGCTTTACTTCTGCCACAAACTTCTTGTATAACCACCCAAAACTATCCACTGCACTTCTCCCCACACGAGTTCTTCAGCAGTTACAGCCTCAATTTGGTTAATGACAGTATTACTAAATCCAACACACTGTGCATTGGACACATAAGCCTACATGAAATAAGTATGGACAATACCTTCCTTCCTGCAGTGCACGTCTCGTCTACTGAGTCCTTTCTGCCGAGATCCCACTTAAGTGCTATGTATTATATCTAATAGAATCCAGATGCCATTGGAATAGCTATTCTGTGAGTAGTGTTTGCAGCTATTACACATACGAACTACAAAGATGCAAAGTCCATAACAATGCTGTCTGAAACACCTTCATGGTTCAAATTTGCAGCCAAGGAAACCAGCAGTAGCCAGTAGCTCCCAAGACACCTTCACTAAAGGAGAGACTACTCACAGTGTAATAAGTAGATACCCAAAACGTAACCTGTGTGTGGTTACTCCTCTGATCATGGTTTCAGTTCTGTGAGCACCACCCAGGTCCCCAGGTATTGCTTGAACTTTGTTTTTCCTCTGTCCTGACTGGAAATGGAGCTGCATCACCCCTCAGAGCAGCACAGAAGGTGACTCCAGAACAAGGGGATTCTACTCTGCTTTCACAATTTAAAAAAACAGTTTCACAATACCAGCATGAAAACCAACACAGCTAAGAAGAAACATCTCTGCAAACACCACCTTTCTTTCAGTTATTCTCAGTGTGCTTTTTTTCCTTCTACAAGTTAAAAACTGAAGAAGTTTTTTTTAAAAGAGTTACTGAAGAACTAGTTGGTGTCATACATGGATTGATAGTAAATTTTTCACTTGAACAAGACTTATTACCTGAAATTAATTTGCAAATATTAGAAATTTAAGACAAAACAATCCCAATTTATGCAGTCAAGAAAACTGCACACACAACGTTAACAATGCCTGGAAAAAACCACACTTGTGCATCTCTAAAGCAGTCCAGAGGCATGAGGAGAGGAAAGAAACACCTTTCAGTCTGCTCTAATCTGTCTCCCACAGATCACCCTAGCAATGGTTTTCAATTACACCATTTTAAAATTATTTAACTGTATCTTAAATTACATGCCTACATATAGAAATACATAACACTGAATAACTGCACACATGGCATTCCTATAGATGTATTTTTTATAAACAGAAGTTTTGCCTCAAAAGCCATTTATTTCTCTAGACATTTTCCCTCAGGATCCCTGTTGTCAGCCATTCCACTTATGCTTTTTTCTTCTCCTGTTTCCTAGTCTGGTAAAGTTGGAATGCAGGGTAACACTAAAGCCATTAAAGATTCATTAGGAACATTTTATACATTTTTAAAATTCATGCTTATTTAAAAAAACCCCAAAACAAACAAAAAACCACCCTAGTCTAGTTGACCCAGGGGAAAAGACAGTGTAGGACTTTAGTCTGCTCTGCCAAGGTGGGCACCTGGAGGCACAGGAAGGGCTGTGCAGGGACATGGTCCTCAACAGGGTTACTCAGCACAGCAAGACCAGCGTCCCAACATCATTGCTCTGCCTGAGGGATCCAAACTGATTTCTTCTAAAGACAGTCAGACCACATCTGTGTGGCACTAAGCACAGCCCCAGTCAAGATGGCCTGGCTTCCTTTATTTTGGTTTGCTCGATCACTGCCTGACATTCAGATAACGGCTGTCAGACATACATGCAGATTTTCTCTCGATCTGCCAAGACATGATTCAGAGGAGGTCCACTACATGCTGTATAGATTTCTCATGTTTGTAGCTGATATTTTGTAACTCATATTTGAAATTATTACTTTAAAGCAGGAATTCATTCTTTATTATGATTATCACTCTTCCTTCTTTCTCATTACTTCAGATTCTGAAGTCAGGAGTATTCAGAAATGACAAGTCTTAATTTTTTAAGCTTAAAACCAATAACCCAGACAGTTTTGTTGCTGTTGGCTTTTTGCTTTTTTTTTTTTTTTTTTTTTAAGGGGGGGGAGGTGGGGGTGGGTTTTTTAATTTAAATTCTTGGATGTATATACTTAAATTTTGCCTACCTTAGAGATGAACAAGGCAAAGGAAAACAGACAAAGAAAGCATCTAGTCAGATCTATAACTAAGTATCACTGAGCATCCAATTTTCTTTTTTCTTTTTACCAGCTATTCACAAGTCACACTATCAAAAAACTAAAATTTTAATTTATATAGTAAACATTAAAAATAAGACAAAACACTATCTAAGAAAAATAATATTTATTTCAGAGACTAGAAAGTAACAATTCAGAAATCTGGGGAATGAGCGACTACACTGAATCAGGAACATAAGGAATGGAAGAATCCCTCAGAAAACTGGAAAAATTAATGGAAAGCCTGGGGTGGAAAGACCTGAGCAGTATATTCTCTTTAAATTATGGATAATATAGATAAGGGGAAACTGAGATCTCCCACAGCAATAGTCACATAGGCTGCAAAAACATGTGGAGAATGTTGTTCATTACCTGCTACGACTGTTTAAATGTTACTACATTTTATGCAGATATATTTCAATGATGGGTAAAGTAACTCTATCACATACTGTGTATTAACTGCTGCCAAGAGACAGCCCTCTCCTTATTTAAATACGAAATTCTCCATTCTTCCACAATTCTATCAAAATGTTACTTGTTCCAAAATCTTCCACTTTACAAATCAAATCAAAAACTGAAACCGTCAAGCTAGTGGCTACGTGCCTGTTACCAGGATTCACAGCTAAAAGTTTGCCTTATGGAATCACAGGATAATTTAGGTTAAAGGGGATCTCAAGAAGTTACCTGGTCCAGTCCTCTGCTCAAGGTGGGGCTAATTTTGACATTAAATGAGGGTACTCATGACCTTGTCCAGGCTAGTTTTGAGTCTCTCTAAGGACAGAAGTCTCACACATTGTGTCACCCTACATGCCAGTCAAGAGTCATCCAAGTTTTCAGGCATTAATAAAACCATATACAGTAAGCATAAAAGATTATTTTACACTATTACAAAACTTTAGCTAAAAACACATTACAAGTTTCGGAGGATTTTTTTTTTTAATATATGTATGTGCATGTATAACTATTCATATATTCACAGAGTAGTAATATTAAATTTGTGAATATAATATACATATCAGTACCTATTATAGCTATTATTCTACCCTGTTTTCAAGAGATTAAATTAATCACATCAAGGAATTTTCAAGCAATATAATCATACCTTGTAGAAAAGATCATTGTTTGATCCAAAAATCAAACGAAAGAGAATACTAAACACCTGAAATTTACTCTTCATTTCATTTTTTCAAATTTATTTTGCTTCATTACAGTGGAGAAGGAACTAAGTCTGAATCACAAATATTTAGAATTTTATATATTAAAAAGTCAATCAGAAAGCTCCACCAAGTGGAAATTCTTAAAACTACACTAAGCCAATTCATGAACAAAAATCCATGTTATAATTATAACCAATACTCTCAATTCTACTTATATACAGTGAATAGCAAAGCTGGCTCTCCATACCTAGAACCTGTCATTTTTACCAGTGTACACTCATGTTATTCATTGGGGTAGAGGGGAAGAACAATTTTTAAATCATTAACATACTTACTTTTCCCCTCTGATCAGGTCTGCTCTTCTCTAAATTTTGCTATATCCAGTGTAGACTAAGATGATCTCTAGACGCTGATCTGTTACTTTAGAAAAGTCAGCCACCTGACTTGCTGAAATTACCATGGACAACCTTAAATTCCCTTTCTTAATATGCAGCTTTGGTTATTTACACAAATTAACAGGCATCGCCATTTTAGGTAGCATAAAATTCTCAAACAAATTTAGTTTGTTAAATGGTTTGCTCTTTCTCACTATTAAAATATTCATCATCTGTGTAATTTTTAACAACCTGATAAAAAACTGTTAAAAGCATAGCTGTGCTGCCCAGCAGGTAGTACCATTTTTAATGAAACCATAACTATCATAAATAAATAATCAGCTCATGAAGTATTCATAATGTACCTCAACTTCCATAAGAAAATTTGTTTTGGTATGTGGCTGCAAAACATGCCACAACTATTCTCATTCAGTTAAGGAACTAACAGAGATATTCTAAGCCAAAGTTTGCTCTCAGAATATTTGAACTTGACTTTACTGCAAAAATAAGTAACTTTTACACAGAATTCAGAGGGATCTAAACTCACTTGGTACCTTTGACCACACCTTGCCTCCCACTAGAGAAGCATGAACAAGTGTCTCCCTTTTGAAGTGACTCCTTTTCTTCTGTGTGGACGGACCACCCCAACGTATCTGTGAGGACATTTGGTACATGCCAGGAAGTTGTTCTTCCAAGGCAATGTGAATGCCTGCATTCAGAGAACACTACAGAAAGTTATCAGCATGGTGACTTGATCCTATTTTATACAACAGAGAATCCAAGAGAGACAGCCTAGCTTGTAAAGCCCAAACGCCATCAATCTGGAGCATGTCTATATTAGCGTTTAGTTCAGATCACATGTGGGCTTTTGAAGTGAATTTCAGCCACCACTCTCACACACTGTGCTTGCATTTCCAACACGGAGTAGTCTTGGAGCATATTGATGTGATTTCTCGAAGGTTAAACAAAACCAGAAGCTGCATTCCAAATACTGACAGGCGTCTAGTCTGCAGGACAGGCTAGAGTTCATTCAAAGTATCTAAAAACACATATTGCATAGACATCAGGTCCTCAGAACCAACTGTTCTAATCTATAGATATGTTTTGTAGATGTGTTTATACCACACCACCATATTTGCGAAAATAAACATAGTCTTGGTTGTCTCAATCCTGCTGCTCCTGTTTGGTTTGGCATTTCCTTGTTTTTGTTTTGTTTTTCAACTCTTCAGTTCCCACAATCATACACCAGCCTTCATTTGAAATAGCTGTTGAGAAACAACTGCAAATTCTTTACAAATATATTAAGAAATACAAGATCTGCTTTCCCAAATGAGGATGTGTCAAACTACCCGAGGTTTTTCTATTATTTAAGTATTAAAATAATTTAGATGTACTGGAAAGAGGCAGAATGAAATATCACTCTCTTACTGTGAAAAGGAAATGCTTTCTACACTACCACTCACTAGGCAGCATGTGAAATGCTAACTACTAGAAGATGTTTAAATTCTCAGGATCAGACAGACAGCTCTTTGAAAGATTTAACTTTTTTTTTTTTCCAGAACAGAGGGTTTCTTCTTAGAAGAAATTCTAGACCTGGAAAAATCCTAATGCTTACTTAAAAAGGTTAATAGTAAATGACCCAATTAACTACAGGTTAGTCAGGTTAGCATCAATACAAAGCTAAACCACAACAAGATAGCGTATATGTACACCTTGTACAGTGCTGTCCCAACAACTACTTCTAAATTTCAGAGTGTCTAGAAGAAGCTCATTAATTAGTCAGTATGAGAAAGATGACTTCTGCCCATAAGCCTGAAAAGGCTCTAATCCATGTATTTTTTCAACAGGCAGTGAGGAAAAATTCAGAGACCAGGACCAGCAGATATTTGCAGGGGCAAGAAGCTTCCAATAAGCAATGGATCTTTAATCCAGAAACAAAAGACCTCATCAGATGCAGTCACTGAAAGCCAAAGCTAGAAAAATTCGGCCTAAAAGAATAATAATTTAACAGCAGTAGAGATTAATTACTGGAATGATATACCCAGGATCCTTCATCACCAGAAATATTTCTTTCAGAATCAGACTTTTTTTCCCAAACAGAGGTGCTATAGCTCCCAAGGTCCATGATGATTTATTAACCAAAAATGCCTGTCCCAAGTGACACAGGTCAAGCCATTTGAACAGAAGTGTCCCACGGGTATTTAAAAATAGTCAAGTACTGGATTTCTCACTATTTAAACACATCTTTGTGCTCCTAAGCATTAGTAATATGGCACCTCTGCTACATTTCACTAGGCTGATAATTGAAATGCCACTAAAATACAGTTTATTTATGCTCATTGTCGCACTCAAAATAATTTGCAAAGAACAAAAGCATCAGGCTGAGTGATCAGAATAATGGCTGTGCATCTGTGGTGTTCATATAGGTTTCTGTTATTCTTTTCACTGATTTGAATCAATCTGAATCATTTCTGCCTACCTGTGAGGAATATTTTTTCAAGCATTACACTCTGTTCCGTGGGAACATTCTCTTTTTATTTTGCTTCAAGGGAATAGAGAGTAATGATCATGAATTAATACTATGATCAAACAATAACCTTCAAAGAATCTGCAGTTGTTTCATTCAAAATAAAAATTCTTTGTGGAAAGGTAGGTTTTAAAACAATCCTTTGCGACTGCTCTAGCACTTGCTTTCAGCCTAATAAAAGTAATTTCTGACCATTAACAGTTGACTTTTGCCAGTAGATTAATAAAAACTACTACATGGAGCCTTACTAGTCAGGCACATTTCACCAGTACTCCTTGAGATGCTGTCAGCTGCACCAAAGTGAAACATAAGGAAAGCCAAGCTGTTATCACTAAATACACTGTTACTCACAGTAATGGCTCTTTGGAAGGCAGTATTACTTCTGTGCTATTCCTGAACTGCATTGATGTGCATAAGACTTGTGTAATAAATAAATTACTATTCTTTCCAGCACTTAAAACACCTAATTGCAGAATTCCCAATGTATCCATTTCTCAGCTATGCTTTTGTTTTGAATTATCTATCCTAGCAGCTACCAAGGTGACCTGTACTTGCTGGCCACATGGTATCAGACTGACATGATTTTCTCTTTAACTGCATTAAGTGAGGCAAAAGTTAAATGCCAGTTAAATACTCTTATTTCCATATAATCAGTAACAGTAACTGCAACAGAAAATTATGCGATTGTCTCATTGTATGCACCATATCTTTCCTTTACCCTCTCAAACTGTCACCTACACCATTTATCCAGCTGTTTTAGGAACATCAGAAGCATTCCAGGTAAGCAAGGCTGTGGGTTGGAGTCCAATTCCACAGCAGCTGGTTTGTTGTTTCCTGTAAATTCACAGGTGATTTTTCCAGTCAGACAGAATGAAGGGCAATGCCCAGTTTATTATTACTCTGCTCAAACACTGCAAAAGGCATTGTCAATAGCTTTGCCAACCCCCTGTGGTTTTTTCATTGGCAGAGTTAGCAAATGGCTAAGCATGACCAAATCTCAAGCACTGAGACATGCTGAGCACTTACTAGACATTTTATAATTAAAATATAATTTTTAAAAAAACAACAACAAAAAAAAAAACCAACAAAAAAAACCCAACTACCTAACACTGAAAATTTTATACAAAGCAGATTTGAAAAGAAAAAAAGTTATTCTATAGCGAGAAAGGCAGTAACTCAAACAGCTCACCTTTTTCAGTCAACTCAGCTTCTGCAGAACACAACTTAATCAGAAAATACTGATTTTATTTTTTTCCTACCCTACTACACAGTATTTAGATGTTTTCAAATAAAACTCTTCAAAATTAGGAAATGTAGAACATCTAAAAATCACACTTAAAATCCAGCCCAAGTTTCCTGAGAAGGTGTATTTTGCAAAGCTATTGTAAACAAAGCCATTGAATCTGTGAAAGAAGAGAAGTGACCAAGTGTGCTTCAGTTGCACCTACTGAACTGGGTTTAAACTTAGCAGCTGACTACAGGATTCCTGGTTCTGTGCTGCCCTCCTCCCAGATGGCTAATCCCTGACCTGCCCCCTTGCCCCATTATTTGGGGGTGTCTGTGTGGAATGACCCCCCCTGCCCTGGCAATTGTCCCTGAGTGTTTACAAGAGGGCAAAACCCCTTCAGTTCTCTTCCACGGGCCTTGAGGAGACAGGGACAGGCAACCACTTCTTAATGCATTTCATTAAATTCTTCATTAGACAAGGAAGTAATTCCATGGTTTTAAAATCAAATAATGTATTTCTATATATCTTTCACTTCCTCTCCCACTATCTCCCATATAGCTTCTCTCCTTAATAATAAATCTGTCACTAAACAAAAAACACAGTATGTGAAGGAGAGATTCCTGACCTCACCCCACACAATAAAGGCAAATATTTCCAGAAAAACTGAACGGAAGTTTGCTTTTGTCAGGTTTATGCGACATGGCAAATAAATTCTTTTATGCCAGCAACTAGCAAAGGTGGTAATTTTAGTTTATGGACACAGATCCCAAAAGACAAAAGCAAGCAACAGCAGCATATTGAGATATTCTTCAGGAGAATAATCTAGTGAATAACTTGACTTCAAACATTAAACTGTCCCTTCAAGCCTAGATTTCTGAAAGATTTGTTTATTCCATTTTGGATGTTAGTTTTACCCAAGTTATTCCTGATTTAATCTGATTAAAACATAAACTGGGCCCAGGAAGTGAAACAGGAAAGCAATTCTGTATTCCAGTCAGTGAATTTTATAGATGTTGGAGTTCAAAACATCTAAGGAAAAAAAAAAAAAAAAAAGCTAACAAACTTGCTGTTTCTACATGCACCAAAGAGTTTAAAGAGCTGTGTAGTCTGTACATATGAGGTGTGAATGCCATATTGCACGCAGCTATCCAGCGTGCAAGTCATACTAGTACATGATACAACCAATACTACAGACATTTGGCTAGATGTGAAACAAAGTTTTCAGGTTTTCTTTATCTGTAAAGTCAAAGCCAGTTCATATAACATGAATTTTCTCCAGCACAAAAAGCTGCATCATTGGAGCACTCTCAGTTCAAATGAGAGCAGGCTAATGGGGAGTGTACTTCAGGAGCAATCCTGGCTTTCAGGCATCGCCCCTGCGAGAACACAACGAACCTGTTGTCCTTCTGCTCAAGCCTCAACACAATCTTGTGTGCTTTACACAGACAGCTTTAAGTTTAGCACAAAATTCAGAGCATTTAGTTTCCCAACAACTTTGTGAGGGCATAGATATGAAGGAAGTGTTTCATCTGATTTTTCAGACATAATATATCAAAGACAAATATGTATTTTAATTCTTTCCACCACCTCACCCCCAAAATGGCCACTAATCAGCTCACACTTTTGAAAACCTGATGGAAACATGTAAACACCTCTTACTGAAACATACAGCACCCACAGCAAGTTAAGGAAATCATTACTGGCACAGAGAATTTCAGACACAAAAACACTGGGTTTTGTTATGTTGGTTTTTAAAGCAAAATATCTGCCATTTCACACTCAAAAGTGAACACTGTTAGTAGAAAAACAAACAACAAATAAATTCCTTCAATTTCTCTCTGAAGAGACAGAAACAGTATAAACACAGTAAAGGATTGAATGTACCTTCTTTAATAACTTCTACTTTAGTCTGAGTACATAAGCTTAGGGCTGACTTTCAAGACCCAGTCTAAGTTCTCAAAGTTTCACTTTTTCTGATTTAAATGTAAATTGGATCAGGCTCTTTACTATTTCTTTTACAATACTAGCACAACCAAAATGGTTAGCTAGAATGGCAACCTAAAATCTCACTTACCTCTGCAGACTTGTACCAGGTTACACCAGTACAGAGTTTTGTTTCACTTTTTTTTTTTTTCTTAAATGCCACTCAACAGCATTCAGATTCCAAACTGACCTTTATCTATACACTAATAGCTTTTCTTATCAGCAGCAAAATCACTACATCTTTCACACAGCTGATGTGTCACTGTGTTTGGAATAATCCTTTACCCTAACATTTGGTGCTGACTATTAATAAATTAAGAACTAACAGCAAAATAATTACCCTTTCACCTAGGGAAACACTGGTGGCCACCACAGAATGCTCCCTTGGTGACACAGTGTTTTGCCCCGTATAATTGATGCAAATGTGTAACTGGATACTGTTATGTTCTCTGTCACTTTCACACACATAATATTTCTCTCCATACTGTGGCAGATACAATAGTCTACTGCAAGGATTTTTGTTTGTTTATTTGAAAGAATTCTAGTTTTAATGTCAAACTATTTCTTTATTGTGACAAGACAGACAATTTCCCCCCCCCCAAACAGCTACAGATACCGGTGATGTGTAACATTATCTTACATTTCACCTCCAGATTAATTTGAACCTTCCAACAAAAGCAAAAAAAATTTCCAGCTTGTATATATAGTGTATACAACTGAAAATTGGCAAATCTTTCTTATCTGTTAGCAGCAAATGCATCATAAATTACGGTGCCTAGAAAAATTCAGCATTTCACCTTGCATAAGCATATAATTCATAGAATACTGCAGATGAAGGAGCAGAGATCTCTTTTCTCCACTACCAATAAATTAACCTCCAACTTTGTTTTATACATCTGCCAGCACAGTGGTGAACTGAGGTGTTGCAGGCGCCATTGTGATGGACTAAGGAAATGCTAAGGTCTGTTGCTTTACCTCATCAATCTGGAACCCGAATGGAGCTTTCCCTGAAGGTTGCCTCCAAACACATTCCTGAGGAGCACTGACTGGTGACCAGAGCGGCTGGCTGGAAAAAAAACAAGTTGTACAGCACAGTAAGAGTGTTAACAGCTCTTCACCAAGTCATGCTACCTCTTTAAGGAAGTCTGTTCACCACTAATGGGTGAGTAAGGGGCTGACCTGTCCTTGCAGCAGATAAAATATTCTGAAAGCAAGGCTTGGGTTTGTTCATGTTTTTGGTTTCGTTTTGTTGTTTTTTGGGGGGTTTTTTGGTTGGTTTTTTTTAATTAACAGTGTAATATTTTCACATGGTAGTTTTTTTCCCCCCTTGCTCTCTTTCTTAACATATGCTGTAGAAAGTGCCATGAAAGGCTACTCCTTCCACAGTATTTAAAGCACTGGATGGAGCTAACTAGCAGACATAGCCTGTTCAGTGACCCTAGGGATACCTTACTGCGTCACTTTCTTTTTCCACAGCCTAAAAATGGCAACACTTGCTTTTTTGTAAAACTGTAAGATTTCGAGTAAGAAAAGACATTAAAAAGGACAGCAGATACGTCACCATAAGAAACTTTTTACTGACAAAAAGATTTAGCTGAATTCTATCTACAACAGAGGCTAATAACAACAAACATCATTTACAAGGGATAAATTCAACTATATAATCTGTCACTGAATTATCTAATTGGCATTTTCTCTCTCCCAAATGCACTCCAGATTAAATACATATTCACAATGGCTCTTCAGACTTCAAACTATTTATAACTCTCCTAAACATTGAAATAATGTATTTACATCAGGATTAATCATCACTATAATTTAATTAGCATTTGACAAGAATTGATTTGGCAGAACTTTTTCCCTTAAAAAATAGGAAATGGCCATAAACCAGGGGAATGGCCATAAACTAAACACACTATTTTTTCTCTCCATCTGCTTCTGGTAAGATGCATTCTTCAACTGCTAATTCAGTCAAGATCTCAGCTTCATTTATCCAGTTAATTAGAGTCAGATGCTGACAACATCAAGATTATAAATCAAATCTGGGTATGCAGGCAAAAAGAAAGCTGCTGCTAACACCAATGTACATGTTTTGATTTCTTACAGACTTACATATGAAAGAAGAGGATAAACTAGTAGCACACTGGGAGCAGAATTACAATCAGATCCCATAAAAGATGTGCCTAAAAGCTATGTACAAAAGCACTGAACTTGTAAACACTTGGACTCAAAAGCCGGGTCTAGAACCTCACACTACTGCCAAGCTGCAGAGGAAAACGTAATTGGGTCTCCTACTTTTTGGGCACTGGTTCCAGCTAGTAGGATTAATAAAAGATTTATTTTTTTTTATCTCCTTAAGTTATATTTCAAAAGACAGTGATATTGACCCCTGTATGTTGTGCACAGCCTGGTCACCCAACCACACACAGGAGCTCCCAGAGCATACCTGTCAGATCTTCCACCTTGGATCCAGCCAGCCCTGAATGCCCCAGACTAGCGAAGAGGGGGGCAGTTTGAGGCATGCAGAAATAAACCATTCTAATACCTGCAGAACTTCAAAAATCAAGTGGAGTATGCAGTCTGACCTAACTGGAATAAAGCAGCACATGTGCTAGGGTTTTCAAAATCAGTTTTGTTCTCAGGAACAAGTATTTACACATTTTTAGGGGGCAACAAGGAGATGTACATGATTCCATCTAATCTCCTTTTTGTGTTTTTTTTTTTTATTTACTCTAAGAGATCACATCTGTGTCACCAACAAAGAATGCAAATCATAATTAATGCTGATTCACAAATTACAGAAGGAAAATATCCTACTACCATAGCTCCTTCTACTTCCTGTATTTATGCTTAGATGAACCCAGGACTCTGAACAGCTTGAGAATATGTCACAATACTAAGAAAGCCTCCAAACTTAAAGAAAAAAAAAAAATGTAGTAGTATATAATTTTCTACCTACAAAAAGCAAACAAACCAACTCTTCATTCTAAAGCACAGAACAAGTTATTCTAGAGCTTAAAGATTAAAAGGACCCTTGGGGTTTCTATTGAAACCATATAACAATGTTGAATATCAGTTCTAAAATGATCTATATACACAAAGCATACGCATAGTTTAAGGATATATAGACTCCTGGGTCACATAGTCCAGCATTAAACTACCAAAGTGTTTTCCCATATCTTTGATAATAATATTCCATAAATAAGAGTATTTCTCTTCACTTTACTTTAGAAATAGTCAGTTATACTCAAATTAACTGACCAACTACAATCCATAGACAAAAGTGATTTTTCAAAAAAAAAAAAAAAATTCTAGGTAGCAAGGGCCTCATTTCAATCCTTCATAAACTTGACAAAAACTTCTCTGCTCATGAAAATCTGCACTATTACAATGGCATTCCTCAGCTCACATTCTCAATGTATCTTTTTTCAAGGTCTTGCAACTTTGCCACATTTCAGATCACACAATCTGGCCTCGACAATATAACTTACCACAGTGTCAGTGATTTTCACTTTACAGACTAACAGCCCTTCATCAGAAGCACGGGAACTGAACACCTGTTCTGGGACTCAGCACCAACATTTTTATCTTTTGAGCATCAAACCCGGAAATTTTAGATACTCACCCAGCTACAGAGCTATTCCAAATGCTATAATTTACAGGATCAGGAAGATCACAGCAAAGGGTTATACAACCATTTTAGCTACACGTGGGTAACTCAAAGAGATTATGTTAGGTACCTGAAGAGAAATAAGAAGCTTATCCAAAGCTAACATGCCTTGAAACAGCCAAAGAAGCAAAAAGCAGATTTATACAGGAAATTAGAGTTTTTCTTTAAGTGTCCCGATTCCACACTGATACCATGTGGCACTCCTATCCCATCTTTCTCTGGATTCCTGTTGACAGCAATTCACTGCCTTTACCTAAAGAAATTTTAATCATCTCAGGCAGAAACATCTTGGCAGTAACAATGAAAAACTCACCATTCATTCTGGCAGGTACCATAGCCATCTGTTGTTCAGGCACAGGACTTGCACAGCTCAAGCAAGAGAATGAAAACAGCAGCTGAGGTGAAGAACATAGTCAAGAGCAGGCCAGGCAGGTATGATTGCACTGAGAGGTGGCCACCCTGGATCTGGCACAGTAAGACAACTAAAGACCAATCTACTCAAAGGAAAAAGTTGCAGTGGACTACAAATCTTGACTTATTGGTAAGCCTGTGCCTCAACAGAAAATACTAAGCTTTGGAAAGAGCAGACAAACATACAGACCTACCTGAACCAGTCTTTCTTTCCTGGAAAACTTCTCCCTGGGAATTGTAGAAGGTGGGTGTCCTCCCACACCATGAGCTGGGGATGTCCTGAACTCTCAGATCAGGTACAGTTTATGAACCGGTCACACATAAATAATTGCAATTCTAAACTGAGGTCTGTCACCACCTCGGTCTCCAAGGTAATATGCCACAAAACAATAATATAAACTGTTAATATAAACAGATAGCCCAGACCAGTTCTTTCATTCCATTAGTTACCCACAGAGCTGAAACAAAGCCTTATACTTAACTCATGTTTCCAAAACCTTATTGTTTCCAGGCTTCTGTAGGAAATAAACACCTCAAACAAGCTTGTGCTTTCATTTACAAAACCAAATTTCACAAATTATTTATTCTCAGCATATCCTTAGCATTAAACCACAGTGGATATTTCCACCAATGACCTCAAGTATTTGTGGTTTTTGGTGGGGTTGCTATAGTATATGTGATCTACAAGTATCATCTGTAAAGATTTGGTCTGCACAGGATTCTGCTAAACACAGTGACTTTCTCATAGCTGGACTCACTTTAATAAGATACAGCAACAATATCCCACAAAGTAAAGAAAACAAACATGAAGCAAACAGCTTTGTTTTGACCTGACATGTTACACCAGCCAAGACAAGAGAAAGGGGCAAACCTATTAAAAACTCTTACCTTCTTGCTGTAGCTATTTAACTTGCCTTGGGTATCATTAATAAAGTGAGTTATCAGATTTATGCCATCCGAGTTTCTATTCTTATTCTTGAACAAGATTTTTACACATTAAGCCATCAGTTATACCCCAAATGGGAAAATGTTTTCATATAAACACTGCTCAAATATACACATTCTCAATCTGAACACGATTTTTTAAAATCTCAGATATATATATATACACATATATAGTACTTTTTACTTTTTATAAAAGCATCTAAAAGTTGCTGGTGTTTACTTCAAAGCCTCACTCTGCTTTAAACTAAAATCTTATCCTCCATAGTGTTTGACAATTCACTCAGGCTTCAATATTTATCTGTTCTTTATGTAACCTTCATCTCAGTTTTTACCAGAGTACCAGCCTAAGCTACAAAACAATATTCACTCCAAGCCAGCAAATGACCTCACTTCATACGCACATTCTCTATCTGGGTCTAAGTCCCTACAAGGCGAGTATACAATGCAGTTTCCTGCAAAAGAAAACCTCTGAAATTAGTCAGGCTGACAAGAAACTCAGAATAAACTTGGCAAAAGGTTCACAAAGACTTAGCCAAATTGGCTGTTTCTGATTTTTAATGACACCTAAATTAATGTTTGAGCCATTCCAGTTTTACAGATCATAATCCCACTGAAGCAAACCCTTGTTTCTTTTCCAGGCTGATTCCCTCCCACAGTACCACAAACCAGCGAGGCAACAACTGATCTGCAATAAACAAGTCCTTACTGAGGTGTTACAAGTATTACATATAAAATGACGCTGTTATATAGATACTCAGCAATGTCACAAGATCCACAAAACCCCTGCCACTGTAATCACAATTCTCTCAAAAATCACAAGTTAAAAACCTCGTGCTCATAAAACATAACAATACTGCTTCAAAAATTATTATACTTCTTGCAAACCATAATATATTCTCCATGTGAAAGAAGAGGTCAGTGTAAAACATGACTTACATATATTGCAATTCTCTACGGGAAATAAACCTGAAAATCATGGAGGGAGGTGCACAGTAGACACAGCAATTTAGAGATATTATTTAAAAAAACAGGTGAAAAATTCATATATAAGAATATTCCACTGCAACTGTGAATAAATTAAAGTGGAATTTTGATGAACATGAAAACAATCTAGTTACAGCTATTATGTTGCATTTTTTCACCCAAATTCACTGTATTTTGGTTTTATATCCATCTTTGTTAACTTATAATACAATACAGATTTAATTAACAGAATGCTTTCATATCAAATAATTTCCCTGTCCAAGCACAAGGCATACCAAATCACTTTCAAAATCATGACTGAACACAATTAGGAAGGTTTCGTTTGCAAAAATTCTGTTACTGCATGTTAATTTTGGGGTGTAGGAAATTGACCCAATTATGATGTTGCACATATTTATTCTTCTACTCTGCTCTTTTGTGCTCTTACACTTCGCCTTCGTTTCCTCTAAAACAAACCAAAAGTGAACTAACTTGTACTGCCAAGGACAGGGAAGAAGAGAAATCCCCAATTTCTAGAACCCTATGCAGTGTTTCCATAGTCCGAGACTCTTGCAGGGATCAGAGACAGAGGATGAATGATATATCAACTCCTGTCAACTTGATTTTAGTAGGTTTGCTTATCTTCTTATTCTTTGATTGCTTTTCCAAGTGAACACAAGAGGGCACAGCTCTTGTGCAATCTCAAACTGTATTTGTATTCAGCATATGTCACATTAAAATCACTTTTCCTGCATGCAAAGCATCCTCCAGTGCAAAGCTCACATGCCAAAAATCACGCAAAGTGGCAGACCAGAAATCTTACATACCCATAATTCCAGCTACTATACGAAAACTAAAATGCTGTACGTGAAATAGCGTAAGATTGCCATGTGATAAAGGTAAATCAGGACCTCAAAAAGAAATGTGTAGCATGTACAAGTCAAAACATCTATTTCAGGAAATCTGACACTGATTCAACCAACATCTGAAGATTCTGAATATAAATCATCCTGGAAAAGGAAATAGGGACTGACTCAGGAAAAGGATCAGCCTGATAACAAGGGGGAAACAAAATGGGAGTATAGGATTCTTCCCTGCATTAATCCTTTGAGGCCAAGTTTATCAGTCTATTTTTAAAACAATGATTGAAAAAAAAAAACAAACAAAAAAAATGCTGAAGTTGGAAGACTTACTAGTTTCTGTACTCTACAATAGTAAATCAGGTATTCCACTTAAATATAATATTTTGTGCTCCAAGATAATATAAAGCAATTTTTTTAATTTAGGTCATAAAAATAGGTAATTATCAATAACAAAACTAGCCTTTGCTAAGCTAAAGAAGTGAAGTAACATTAGCAGTAAAAGCAAACAGCTTCTACTTTTTGTATGTATTGACAATTCATGTAAGTAACAAACTGCTCTGTCTTTTCGGTTTTAAAGCACATGCCTTCAAGGGGAAGGTAAAGCCTAAGGAAATCTATTGTCAGGTCTGGATGAGAAAGATGCAGTCTGCAAAGTGGCTCACAAGAAACATGCAAATGAAAATAGGGGCTGACATCAGCTCTGCAGTGGAAATCTCTAAAAAGCACTATAGTATACAAGCACAATTAGAGCACAGATTCAATACACATTCTGTAGTTTGCAGGATACGCACAAATCCTAAAACATCTTTGGCTATAAGATTTAAAGTCCTTTTTAAACTGTTGATCTTATCACACTGTTTTTCCCCAAATAAATACTTTGCTTTAGCTATTAACAAACAGGAATTGGAAAGACACTCCCATTGTGGCATTACTGCCCATGAGACATCAGACAGCATGGTTCAGTTCATGACAGGACTTGAACATGGCAATGCTCAGCACCAAGATACTTCGCTGTAGGTGCTCAGACGTATCTGAAACTCCACTGTCCTCCTAGGCGAGACCCTTCCTCACATCCCAAAACTCCATCTGGCTCTTCAGATACCTACATCATCTTGCTGGATACAGATGACTGGCTCACTTTTCTTTGGAAGTAAGCCCAGTGAAAACAACACTCTTTATCTAACAGTAATCAGAGTCAATCAAAAGCAAGAAACCTGTGAGTACAACCTCCTCAGTGAAAAAAGTTCAAAACACCTTCCACAAAACCGCCCTAACCCCTGGCTGCAGGCAGCACCACAGTGAACACATCCATCACCTCTCCTATGACGGCACACCACTGAACACACACGGGTTCTGGCCTACAAAAACCTGTCATCAGGTTCCTGACTTACCTGCATCTTCCACCTGGCCTTCTCTTGTAGCTGGAGAAAACAAGAGTAACTACAATGAACTAAAGGGTGAAAAGAAAACAAAGCCTTTTACACGAAGCATGAACAAAAGAAAGTGTCCATGTATCTCATGACATGAACGTCTCTCCTCATTACCTATCAGCATGAATACAGCCTAGAGAATACAAGGCAAGTACTTGTCTTTTCATAAGTCTGCAATTTTACAAAAAAATGGTAAGCATTCAACTATGGAACTATGCAGAAAGTTACTACTGCTGTATACTTTACTGAGGACTTTAATGCTGAATTTTCTTCAGTGTATCAGACTATTGTACTAGGGAACCACATTTTAGTTTGCATTTTTGCCCCTGGCATCTGAATAACACATGCTTTGCTGTGACTGAGATAAGTTACACAGAGCAAGTAACTATTAGTAGCAAAAAATAACATTTTCCTCCTCCTTAATATTATTTATATTAGCAAGTACACTATGTCTGTTTGTCCTCAGTATAAATACATAACTGAAAAATAAAATTATTCTCCAGCTCAGGTGAAAATGATGAAAAGCAGTTGTATGTCCAGAATTGGTGCAAAAAGAGAGCAAGTTCAGTAAAAAAGAGCAGAATATAGAGAGGAAGGAATAAGCACATCATCACAACGAAAGAATGGAATACGTGTTCCGATTAAGTTATCGGCCACAGTGTATAACTTTAAGCAAAATTATCTTCAAGATCAAAACCAACTTCCAAAAATTACAACCCAACAAAACGAGTCACATCTTTCTATTTTGCTTCAGTAGTACAATATAAATTTGTCATAAAAGCAGAATTAATTTTTAATTCTTTTCAGAAGTAACCTTTTTAAAAGTAGCAACAGGCTTTAAAAGAAAGCAAAGATCACATCAGTCTACATCAGTTTCTGGCTCCATTCTCTGAAATGTTATATGTTATCGCACACATGTTTGTTTTCATCTGTCAGTGTGGTTTATTGTTAGGGAAGTGTAGTATCAGCTGTCTCTTCCCTGCCATCAAAGCTACTTCGTTAAAGTTAATAGTGTTTGACTTCCAGAGGATCTTTTACCAAGGCAACACAAAAAACTTCTGCTCATCATTATTTTTCCAGCAGTAAAGACACCAAATGGATGCAGCATCCATTTTACATTTAATAACTAACTAACTAAATAAAATCCATTGCATTAATCTATTGCAAGCATTTAAGAATTCTGTTTGTCACTTACTGAATCACTTTAGCTGTGAGCAACCAAAACATTACACACCATCAGATGGCAGACCATGCTGTATTAATGAATATCTGCCTTGGTTTGTGGAAGACCACTGTACAAGGGCTCCTATGCAGCTGTGTCAGTCTGCACTGCCTTCTGTTTCACTTTACCCCTTAATGGCTGGAACTACCCTCATTAGCCAACATGAAGCATTTGGCAGCGCCCTGCTTCCTGCCCAGATGAACACATGATAATACTCATAACTCAAGAACATATAGAGAACACAATATTGACTTCATTAATAATTTCTGCTTGGTTTTAACTAACTATAAACTGAAAAATGTTTGATAAACTGTATAACTTTAAATCTTTTTCCACACTTCCAGAAACATACTCCTTTTTATGATACTGTCACTGATTTTTGGTCTCTTTGCATTTATCCTCCTCATCTCTATTTTCTGCATGATGCTGTAACTACATCTGATTTCAAGAATAAGGGTCTTTCCAAATAACTGGAGATATTTTCAGATGGGGGAGGAGCAGGAACTGGCAATACATTTTATTACTTTTAATCAGAAATCACCAGTTCTGTGAATATCTATTACATTAATAAAAATAATATTTTTAAGAACTGCCAGAACATAACCAAACATCAGAGTTTATGCTGAAAAATATTTATATTTAAAAGCTGCTTACATAAATAAAATGCAACTGGTTTAAATGAAAACTTGTGAATTTTCATAAAAACACTTAGAAACTAAGCATATAGGTTTTAGTATAATACACATGTAGCCTAATAACAGTAAAAATGCAAAGACATGACACAATCATTAGGAACTTGTTAACTTTTTAAGGTAACACAAATTACCTTAAAAATAACAAAAACCAGTAATCTTTAAAAAGATCAATGCAGTTTCAGATATGCTAGAATGGTCTGACATATTCACAAATACAAAAGGACCCAAGTTCAAATCAATTTTACTCTAAGTATAAGATATGCTATAAAAATCTTGTGTTCCTCATAAACTTCAGTAAAAGAAAAATAAAAAGAAGACTTTCATGTGGTATTAAGAAACATACAATCTCCTAAAAGACATTACAATAAAATAATGAAAAAGAGAGAGAGGATTAACATAATGCTTAGAATAGTAAAATTAGTGGTTTATAACAAATAGTTTTCCCACGTACACACCCCTTTAAATATCAGGAGTAATTTTTTGCCAGCCATTTTTACCTGAATAATCTCAGTTACCTGTTTTCAACATGTACAAGTGCATCAAGGCTATCCGTGATATCTAGGAATATATAAGGCAGGTCATTTAGCTGCTAAATTGCCATTGCTGAGGAACCAGACACTAAGGCAGATATCCACATCTTCAGGGCATTTTACTCCATTTTTAAAAATAGTCTCTTTTTCAATATGCTCTTCATCTTAATAAGTATGTACCTATGTGTCTTTATATAAACTATGATAAAATCTTGTCTCTATCAGAAAATCACATCAACTGAAGTCTACAGAACCAAAGTCCAGCTAACAATGTTTCACTACATAGAATCTGAGTTATATGTACCTAATGATCCCCTCTATGTGAAACTGCTGAAAGCAACAAGGTTGAAAATAAACTAACTACGTATATTGCAGGAATCGACTATTAAGACTTCCAAAAAAAAAAAAGTCCAAAAGAAGATTAACTCTAGACTATGGCTACAAACATGAAGGTGTGTGAACAAAACCCTTAGTAGTTAGCACAAGGGGGAGCAGTTGGGTAACATGAACAAGACTTGTGACCCTCCTTGGAAAGGTTCAAGGTGCAGGTTTACAGAACCTGCTCACAGGCTGCCTCAGCCCACTGCAGAGACAGCTGCTTTTCAGAAACTCTCTAAACGCCCTCAAACGAGCACCCACCAAAAAAACGAAAGATCACTTCATCAAAACCACCCTCCAAAACACAGCTTGGGCAATTTCACCGTGCCGCCTGATACGGTGTCTGCAGCTATTTTCTAAAAAGCAAAAAGTAATTACAGCTGCACTCTGATTGTTATTTTTCCCTCAGTTGCAATATCCAAATATTTGTCAGGAGGAGAGGACTTCTATACATTTCATTCATTTTATGAATATAGCAACATTGCAAACCAAGTGAATTATAAGACACCAGAGAGTATCATGTAAGTCTCTATGTGCTCCTGCATTTCAATTAATTTCAAATGTTATAAGAAAATGCTAAATGTCAGCTTTCCCCCCATCCTGAGGGAATTAGTAAATTGCAGTGCACATTGAAAAATACAAAAAATGAATTTGTAAGTCATTGGCCCCCATGAACTTCGTTGTTTTCCTGCCAAAATGATCCTTCTGCAGAAATCTGGAAGGAGATCCTCAACCCCAGTTCATTGTCACAGTTTACTGTGATGTTCTTCCAGATTAATGCAGCTGTAGCACTTCCTGTGCTTGCTGTCTGGAAACCACCTTCTACAGGACTGTATGCTCTTGGGGACCCAGAATCCTTTTAGTTTCATATTTGCAAAACACAAAGTTAAACACAACCACCTTCTCTCTGTGACGAACAATATCTGCTGCTGCACTTGAACGGGATTTCAAACAGAAAATAATTAGCATGATAAAAGTGGTAACCTTCCACACTGAAGTGCCAAATGCAAACTGATTTAAAAAAAAAAAACAAAAAACAAAAAAAAACACCAAGCAAATAGATTTGAAGCAGTGAAGCAGGCAGAGTTCACTAAAAATCCAGAGCTTCAATCAATAACTGTTTTCTAGGTAACAGACACATTTCATAAACAAATATACACTATTATCACACCTAAGTATTCATAACAACTGAGAAAGAAAACTGTAAAATACCAGGCAGAAAAATCCTCCATCCAGTAATTATTCTTACTAGTACTTTTTCCACTTTTCAGATAACTTTATAAAAGAAATTCATATGTGTAAAACCCCACCCAAATTCCACAGAAGCCAGTGTGAATCCCTCCACAGAAGTCTGTGAGAGCTTCACTGAGTTCATCATACTATTCACTACACCACAAAGCATCCAGTAGCATTTTGAAAGCCACTAAAATACTAAAGCTTCATGTTCAAGTAGGATACAACAAATACATTAAAAAAAAAACTACATCTTTTCAATTCTTGCAGTCTTATATAAGCTTTTCCACAAACTGAAAGGGTCACCACCAAAGTCAAACTTTGAAACTATCACTCTGCAACACCTGCAAGCAGCTTTTATCTCCACAGAACTGCTGAAGCTAATTTTCACCAGCTGAGAATACCATGATCATCATTAAAAGAAATGCAATAAAATCCCTTCAGCACAGCAGAATCTGAACTGCAGGTCCAATAAATCAGCCAGTTAGTTTAATTATAAAGAGTATATTTATAGTGGAATCACTCCAAAAACATTACAGATAGGCCAATTAGTTACAGATAGGCCAATTCTTCCCTCAGAATAAAGTGAACGTAAACTGTATTCTTTACTTCTGTAGGTTACATTAAGATTTTCATATGGAAGAAAAACTTTTCTCATTTAAATCCACATTGTCTTTTTTTCTTTTTTACTTACTGCACACTGTTGTTAACTGAAGGAAAGATTTAAGGGTTTTTAACCAAAGTATCTGTTGGAAGTTCCAAGTAAAGCCTTGACAGGGCCCAGCTTGCCAAGAACTGCGCTTTCTACCAGTAAGCAAGGAAATCTATCCAGCTTTTTTCTTTAAAGAAAAAAGACATTTCCTTTGGAATTTATTTTCTTTTCTAACGATTCTGTGTGCTCACTGCCCAACACAAACACACACCTTTCCCCGGGACAGGGAAAGCCTCGGAGCACGCTGAGGGGCTGTGGTGGTGCTGAGGCCCCTGAGCTCAGGCAGCCGTTTTCTCCCTCAGGACGCAGCCCAGGCTGTGCCTCCAGCCGTGGCTCTGCTCCCCGCATCGCACACGGGTTGGTTTTGGTGTTTCATGACTCAACGTTTTTTCAGAAAAACCATCACCTCCCGTGGGCACGGACCTGGTTGCCTGAGGTGGGAAGGGGAGAACGGGCACGGCTGCCAGAGAGGGCTGAGAAATGGCTGAGGGTAGAGAAAAGCCCTTGAGTGTGTGTTTTAAGGAAAGAGGCAACCTTTTTAGGCCTTGCGTTTGACCTTCTTACATCAGGAAAATGATAATTTGTTCTAAATACATGCATCATCAGTATGATGGGCTGACAGATAAATAAAATGAGCATGTTCCAAACTGTTCATGATACACTTTTATTACACAGTATCCTGTACCTTATACTGCAACCCTGGCCGTTTGATGAATGCAGTTCATACAAGGGTGCTGACATCCCTGATGTGCCTACGAATTAAAAAGACATTTGTTTTATCTAGTCTAGATGGTAAGAGGGTAAATAGCCTCCATGCTGTCACCTCATCCAAGAGTAGTTTCACTGACAGCACAAAGCAGATCTGTAGTACATGGTTATCTGAATTTTCTTCTCTATAAACGATGTTGTATCACAGTGAAGGATTTGTACAATCTAAGGGGAAAGCAGAGAGTGCATCAAGGCAAGCCCAGCTTTCATGGAACCCTGGGCAGGTTGTTAAATGGGCTCTGGAGAGTAGTCATAAAAAGAGGGACGAATTTCAAAGGTAACTCAGCACAACAACTAGCCAAGCAGGAACAACTTCATGTAACTGCCAAGAGGAATATGGCTGACAGTCAAAAATTCAAAAGAAGCAGAAACATGATAAGAATAGAAAGGATGTTCATTTTCAAGCAGAAGATAAGATATGGATTAAAGTTCATTCTCAGAATAGTGGAGAGAAAGATTTTACGGCTACACTAACCCCAAACCAGAAGATTCCTTAACGAGTTATTTAAGTAATAGGGTAAACTGAACCACAGTGCTTACTGTATGCAACGTGTGCTGCTGTGGGATGTAAATCTTGTCACGCTTACACTGCTGGGGATTCTGGCAGCCTTTATGCTGGAGTTATGGCAGAATTCAATTTTTATATTCTTTACATTTCTATCTCTGATTTTATCTACATAGGTATTAAATTTATTCCTTTCTGTTCTTTACCTCTGTCATTCAGTATTTAGCTCTCCCTCAAGAAAAGCAAACAACCACAAAAAGGGTGGTAACTGTATAACTAATATCTTGCATACAAACAATGTTAACTTTCTTTTATTTTTTCATTACATACATATAATTAGTTGATAAGTTGGAAGAGAGCTTGGGAAGGGAGAGGGGCTGGACAACAGGGGTGAGCTCAAGGAAAGTATTCCTCACTTTCTGATCAGCATGGCACACCCTGCAAAATTAACTGGAGAAGCAGCAAACAAATGGTTTGGCAAGGCTTGTATCATGGTAAAACAAGGCAGGGAAAAAGGACTGGGGAAAATATTAGTTAGGAAGAGACAAGAAAAGCTGTACATGGTTTTTAAGTTAAGGAAATAATGTTAGAGTAAAAACCTACTGAGAAATTTGTGAAACTATATTAAGTTTCTCAGAGACCTGGCAATGGAGCAGTCTGCAGGTATACATTTAGCCTTCAAAAGTGATCCAGGACACTCCTAAAGTGTACAGTGTGAGTATATTGAGCCCGCTATTCAAAACAGGAATGAATACGAATGATCTTTAGCTGTTAGAAAGCTGGTGCTGCAATTATAACTTGACAGAAGCATTGCCAGTTCACATACTGGGTCTCAGTTGCACCATTTTAGCTTCTGTCATGTCCTTGGGCAAATCACTTAATCTTGGCAGGTCTCTTTCTTCTGTAAAACAAATCTGTTGGTAATGTTTCCCTTTGTCCATTCTTCGTCCAAGCAGACAATAAACTCTTCTGAACAAGGATAGCCTCTTGCATAAAAGTGCTACAGTAATAAAAATAATGATTTCTGATTTTTTTCAGACTGTAAATTATTTATCTATTAAGGGGAAATATCCAGATTTGAAAAACCTGATGACATTTTCTGAAATGTTATTAATTATTATTAATGAGGATAAACTAGAATTCACCGGAAGTTCATTAGTCACCTTTTCAGGCTATGAAGATATATTTGGTTAGTCATATGCGGAAAGGAACAGCAGACTTCTCCAGTGCCCTTCTTGTCCTACTGTTCCTTTCATATTTTTCTCCCCCTCTCAGCTTCAGTTCTTTTTCCATGTTGCCTCTAACAGTTTGAATAACTTCCCATCTGCTACATGCCAAATCTCCTTTAGATTGTTCCTTAAAACCTACTTCCTTCACATAGCCTACTTATGCTGATATTTTCACCAAGACATCTCCATTCATTCCCCATCTGAACTATTGTCCCATAAATCATATTTGTCTTGCTTAGATTGTCAGCGCTAAACATAAAGCATGTCCCGGACATTCTAGCAGTCATTCCTAGTCTGCTGCCACATGAATGATAGCGGGGTCTTGTATCAATTTCTGTACATTTCCCAGCAGGACAGAGAAAAATAATTCAAAGAACTGCACAACAGCCTTCAAGGCTTGTCTGTATTACACAGCTGGGAACAAACATTTCTTCCTCCTGTGAACTACAGCTCACAATGTTATTAGTTAACCAAAGGTTAAATGTAAGTAACAAATGTTTGTTCCCATTACACCGGACAGTTCCTTACACATACAGAGACATCTCAGTAGATATTTAAATGTGTCTTTCTTCTTGGTTCTGGAAGTGAATGTTTCAAATGACACAGTAACTGAACCTGCATGGAAAGCATAATTATTAGTCCTTAACAGTCAATAATAGATATGAATTGCTTAAAATTTGATGAGAAAGATCTCTGAATGGTTTTGAAAATTAATTTTGTCAAGTCATATTTAGTCAACGGCTCTCTATTTCAATTGTGAAGATTAATGATTTTTTCCATGAAACTAATGCCAAAGCTTTGACTCACTGGAAATAAAACATTAGTTTAAAGAGCTTCTCATTATCATTTATTTTACAGGAAAAAAATAGATTTAATGAATTAAGATATAAACCATTTTGTCACATAACAGTACATTGGAGAAGACTCGGAAGGTGACCTGTGTACAAATAGTTCATCCATGGTTGCCAAGTTCCCAACTACTGTAACACTTGCACAGTTTACATGGAAAGAGAGAAGTTTTGCTCGCTCAGACTTTTGGCTGAGGTTAGCTTTCCTCTGTAAAATAGAAATTATAATGCATACCTTACAGGAGTATGGTGATGGTTGACTGTCATTTTCATTATCTGTAGTGTGCGTAACCTTCTCCTGGATGTTAACGACCACCAGCCTAATGTCAGCGCCAGCCTGGATGCACACACAGTGAGATCTTCTGGGACATGACACCTTTACACATGTGAGTAGAGATCTCTCACGTCCAAAAGTGCTCAGTTCACAAATAGGAACCTCATCTTTCTTTACTCAAGCTCATTTGGATCTTAATACTTACAGGAGAGTCTTTTCATGCTTTTCACATTATCGCAGACAATAATTGTTCAGGTACATCTGTGAGAGCTCACCACCTTCATTTCAACCTCTCTGGTACTAATTCAGGAATGCACTTCAGCAAATCCATCATTTCTTAGCAGTGTAGACTACACACATATTCAACGCTTTTCTGAATGGAAATGTTTTCTTATAGATCATGCAGCTGGAACTTGCTAAATGCCTATTGTTATGCAGCACAAGAAAGTATTATATCCAGTCTTCCCAGAGTTAACTGTTCTAGAAAATAAAAAATAATTTAAAAAACCCCAAACAAACACCAACAGAAACACATTATTTTGAAATAAAGCTGCTAGATACAACTGAAGGAACAGATTCCTTGAACAAGAAATTGCCATTTTTGAAAATCAGACTGGAACAGTTGAGTAAAAAACAGCAGTTACCTGAATGCAGACATTAAAAAACTGGGAATTAAGAGTGAATTTTAAGGAGACTCCCTCAAGGAGACAGTAAGATTTTGTTAAATTTAATCTGATGTTCTAATAGCCTGAGCAGTAGTGAGTGACACTGTTGTTAGAAAATGAGCACTGCAGGACACAGTGTATAGTTAAATCCCACCTGTGCTGTGTGTGAGGGAGAGATCTAGTGCCTCTCCCATAGAGAGGACAGTTATGATCAAGGAAGATACTATTTACATTTCAGGAGCCTGCATATTTTTACAAAAATAATAATAATCATCATCATCATTTGATGCCAGCTCTTCAGCATATGTACTTATTCACCTCCAGCAAAGGTTTTTAGAATTCATACTTCCAAGCCTTTCAAGAGTGCCAATACTCAAATTTCAGGTAAGTCAAAGTATTGTGTGACCAAAGGATATTGTACTGAGCACATTATTCATTTAATTCAATAAAATCTCCTTTGTTAAAGCTACTCAACATTGCCACAGGATTTCCAGTCGACTAGTAGAGTTCAGAGTTGTTATCCCAGCAGCCTGTTCTGGCTTGCTACATGACGTAGAAAATATTACTTGTAACTGATTAGCAATAGATTGTTTTTATAAGTGTGTTTCTGTACACATGCCCTCCTCCAATATCCCTTCCCTATTCCCAGGACAGAGATACAAACTCAGTAGTCACAGACTACTCTATTACATCAGAGAGCCTCATTAAATCAATGCAGACACAATTATCTTTTGTATCCATCAAACCATGAAAGGTTACCTGAGTTACTAAAAAATTCCAGGCGTGTCTTCCTAATAAACAACAGTATAGTGATTAATTGCTAAAAGAATCTGGTGCCTTAGGAGTAGCTTTTATTTGGAAAGTTTAACATACTCATTCACCAGACAACTGAACTCTCCACTTCTCACTTTCTCAGGTCACCTGCAAGTACTAAAGATTTATGTGAGCAAGAAATATTGTTACTTTTTAACATGGCGATGTTTTTTTAAGCAACATATCTCAGATAGAGATTTAGCCCCATGATGCATACAAAGAAAGAGACTTTGCCTTGAGAGGATTTGGTATGAACTGGGTCACAAAGGCAATTAAAAGTCGTAAACCAGATGTATTATGTCTGTTCTATCCTTTTCGTTTGTGTCAATGGGTGAAATCGTAGCATGGTACGCCCTGGTTCATTTTGTCATTCTAAAGCTAGAAATGATATAAACAAGAAAGCAGCTCTCTTATTTTTGTAGTACTGTGAAAGATAGTAATTTTATTCCACTTAAATCAATGATAAATTTGAAGCTGAAAATGCATATGTATTTTTAAAGATTCTGATTCTATAAAGTTAATTTCGTAGCCTGGATTCACTTTAATTGTGATTAATTTGTTTTCTTCTATATACACACTTGAACTTCCACACGACTGAGCTGGGCTGAATATGCTTTCTGCTTCCATGGAAGATCAGCTTAAACACAGTGAAATAAGTAAATCACATATGTGGTTGCTCAGTAAGGAGTTACTCAAGTTAATTATATTTCTGTTGTTTTTGGCAAATAACTAATGCCACAATATTTACTTTAATAAGCTGAAGTAAGCTCTGAGCCTCTTTAAAATCACACTCTGTAGAGTACAAAAACTGTAAACACTGCAGAATTAGGATTCCACTTGAAAATAGTTTCATTACTTATTTGCCAAACTTCCTGCAAATGGGGGAGGATTTGCTGTTCTCAGTAAGGTACCTTTATACATAGCTGCTGGAACAACTGTTGCAGTAACTTGGTGGCACTGAGTAGCTGGTGCTGTGGCATCATTCCTAAATAAATTACATCTTTAAGAGTCCACCTGTTGAGGGAGAGTAAAAGTTTCTTTGGCCTTTTTGCTACCTAATAGGGTGGAGATTGGTACCTAATCTAATCTAGTAAATTCAAACAACTAACTAGTTTACGTGTCCCCTTCTCTACTCTAGTCACAAACAGCCACTGTGTCTGGCTGCCCAGGAGATGTCCAGACATGTAGGATGCCATGGCACAGAGGTGTTACCCCCCTGCCTTCAGGTTTCCTATATTCCCTATGACACCTCTGCCTGAGGCAGAATTAATCAAAATAGGTAGAGATTTCCATGACCACACCTCAAATGTTCACTTTCATTAACTATCTGGTTCTTTCTTCAAATGCACTCTTTGGGTCATATTTGTGCTCTCATCTTCACCTGTGGGACTCCCAGACTCGTGTCTGATACAGTTATCTGCATTTTGTAGAGGGAAAAAATGCCATATGTCGTCCCTAAATAGCTTCCTTTCCGTAGCCAGACAAATGTGCCTGTAATTTGCTTTATACTGCCAATACTTTTTGTGAGAGGAAATTGTTGGGGCACTGGAAGTTATTTATTTTCCACTATATTTTATTAGGTTATTTCCTGTTTTTCTTCCTGTTCCTTTGCTCTGTCTAATTTGGCAGATTGATTTTCTTCTTGCACTTTCCTTCCTTTTAGTTTGTTCTCCCAGTCCTACTCACCATCTACTTGTCCAGATCTTCTGGATATCATTTGAATCTTAGAAAGTAGAGCCGGCCAAAGATTTTGACATTTAAAATGTGGACAAAGCTTTTCAGCTAATTTAAACCTTCAGGCTTGCCATTAGAGTTACAGCCAAACCTAGAAAACAGTTATTTCCTCTGTGATTTTTTTTTGCATATTTATTTTTCCTTTTATTTTATTTTCCTCAAACTTATGCTAGCTCTGCTTTATCTTGATCGTGTTCCCACTACAGTCAGATTTAGACTGGCTCAATTCTTCTACTTTCTATTTTAGGCATTAGCATGTTCCCAAAGACCCCAGCACCTCAGTAGTTTTTCAATATTTAATCTGGGACTGGTAAAGAGTAAAAGCACTGGGAAATAACACAACATTCCTGGTAGCTCCTGATGGGTGTTGGGCAAAATGTGATGTTTGTTTGTGGTTATGTAAGCTTACCTGGCCTAAGACATTGCTGAACACATTCACCTTCCTTCTCTGTTAATGTCAGTAAAGTATAATTATGTCAAAAACATTTACTTACAGGTAAGTACGATATTCAGCTTTGGCCTGCAGCTCTATCTCCATTCTGTACTACATATTTTATTGTTGTGTTAGGAAGTGAAAATTTCTCATTGCATGATGAAAATTAAACAGATTTCTCCAAAGGTAAATTTTCCAATCTACTAGCTCACAAATTTCTAGTGAAATGCACTATGCTTCAGGAAACAAGTCCCTCTAAAGTTATGTGCCCCTCTAGACTGAGATAAATTCAACAATATCATTAGATGCATCTATACCTTGGGAAAAGAGATCATTAAGTTCAACTCCCAGAGAAACATCCCCAAGAGGTCTTGGGCTTATTCAGGCTAGCCAAAGGCCATAGCCAGCACAGCAAAAATTCCAAAATTTGACATATTTAAGCTATTAATTTGAATTGCCAAATAGTCTTTAGATATACTGTTACAGAGCCCTGAAGTGGAATCGCTCAGCATTTAATTTCACTCATCAGCTGCATCAACACATGTTCAAGGAAGGCAGGAGCATTGTGTTATTCCTGTAGCATTTTATGATTTCTCTCTTAAGAAAAAACAATTTGATTTGTATTTATTTTTAACAAAGGCATTACTTTTGTCATAACTCTTCAAAATAAACAAAACTATTAGAGCACATTATTGATTCAGTTTAATAGCACATAAAACAATTGGAGAAAAAGAGACTTACCAAAATGTTATCATTACAAAACCCAAATGAGAAAAACTCATTTATTTTAATTATATATTTAGTAGTAACTGTGCATAAGCCATCAGAACTGGAGAGGGAAACTCCTAGCATTGCTTTCCTAATCAGTTTCTAAAATGTTATCTGAGTTTCAGCATTTGTTAACTAAGCACAAATTTGATAGCATTGAGGGGAAGCAATACACTCAAAAGAGATTACAGAGACAAGAATATGCTGATACCAAAGGCAGTGAAAAAATATATTTTATGCCAAGAAAGAAAAAAAAACTTGGGGTATGACCTGGAAATTTGAACATCTGAAGAACAAGGGTTCAGCATTTTTTATTTTTCATTTTTGGCACACTCTGTTCACTCCAATTTACTGCTCGTGCGTTTGGACACAGATTCAACTGTCTCCTGTATCCAAGGATAATGACCTACCGCTCCAGTGATTTAGTAAACCTCAACTCTGTGCAGCCACTCAATCAGTGATGGGCTAATCCCTTAATGGCCATTTGTGTCTTTCCAATGCATCCTAAAGAGTTCTGCAACACTCGGATTCTGCTGCATAGAATTATGTGCGCTTCTTCCACCCTTGTTATCTTATCAGGTAGCTAATTCCCACAAATGATCATGCAGTTTCAAGTTTAAGATGAAATTGCAATTGAATCATAAATTTGTCACTCTCCAGACAGCTGCTAAGTCAGTAAAATCTTGATCAAGTGGGGATTAGTCACTGGATTGAACAATTAAGACTTGTGAGTGCATCTGGCCCTCTGTCAGAGACATGTTTATTGATAAAAAAAAATAGTTTATGTAGAGGTTTAAAATGTTATTAATTCTTAAGTGGGGCATAATCCTTTATCTAGTATATAGTGACACATAGCTAACTATTCCACTAACGTCTTGTTCTGCTCAATTGACTATTTAAAAAGAATTAATCTTTTGAAATAATGATGACTTTATAAATTACCAGAGAAGAGTGCAGTGAGAGATGTCATTTACAAAAATTGTTTTCTTCTGTGGCATTTTTTTAGTCTGTAAAAGGAAACAGACTTTCAGATCATCACCTAGTTATGTTTTTATTAAAATCATAGAATCATAGAATAGATTGGGTTGGAAAAGACCTCCAAGATCATCAAGTCCAACCCCTGATCCAACTCCAATTACTATATCATGGCACTAAGGGCCACGTCCAATCTCTTTTTAAAAACCTCCAGGGATGGTGAATCCACCACCTCTCTGGGCAGGCCGTTCCAGTGCCTGATTACCCTTTCTGTAAAGAATTTCTTCCTAACATCTAACCTAAACCTCCCCTGGCAGAGCTTGAGCCCATGCCCCCTTGTCCTATTGTTGGTTGCCTGGGAGAAGAGACCAACCCCCACCTGGCTATAACCTCCCTTCAGGTAGTTGAAGAGAGTGATGAGGTCACCTCTAAGCCTTCTCTTCTCCAGACTAAACAACCCCAGCTCCCTCAGCCTCTCCTCATAGGACTTGTGCTCAAGTCCCTTCACCAGCCTCGTTGCTCTTCTCTGGACCCGCTCCAGCACCTCAATGTCCTTCCTGAACTGAGGGGCCCAGAGCTGAAATGTTCATATACATTAAGCAATATATTTCCTACACAAGAAAAATATGTTTCCTGCAGAGAAATGACATATACACACATCTCTGAGCCCTATTTTGAAATAATTAAGACACAATGGGATACTGGAATGCTATTTTGCACTGCTAGTTACATAATGGAAACAAATAAAGGAGATAAGCATTTCCCTCAAGTTAGTGACCCCTATCCAAAGTTTTCTTTAGTAGAGATTTTTTTCCCATTGTATCACATATCCATGTTTTACCATGATCTATTTTCATTATTTTATTTTAGGAAACAGTAGATCTCTGAAATGTGAAATGGCTCTAAATTTTACACCTTTCATATCTTGAACATTGAGATAGTTTCTTAACTACAGGTATGGGTGGATTGAAATTCGGACTGCTTCTATAGTTCTTCAGTTACAGAGTTTTCATTGTGTTGACAACCAGCTGTAAAGGACTCAGCACAGACTAAAAGCCTTGTTTCAGGCATACTACTAACAGCATCTTTGTTCTGACTGAGACTTCAATTAGTAAATTAAAATTAAGTCATTTAAGGTATAATTCACTCATGATACCACGAGTGTGTGCACTGTTACCTGACAGCTTCAGTGCCCACCAGGTCTGTAGTAGGTAATCATTGACCAAGCTCTTCCAGTGCCACCAGTACTAGTTTTTCTGATTTATCTGGTGTAATGAAAAAAAACCAGCATTCCTGTATCTGCAGATAAAAATGTGATTTGCTTGCCTGACAGAAATCTCCATGTTGTACTTGCTTGTTATGAAAATGATTCACTGGAATTACACCAGACAAAGGAGAAAATTGAACTCGCATTTTCTGCAGCCCAAATGCTCTCATTCCATAGCACTGAGTACAAGATTTCTTTTTTAAGCATATCTGCACCCTTCAATTCCCTTGCTTTTCTCACAAGATACTGAAACAAAACATTCAGTTTGCTGTTTGGGAGAAGTATTTTGTTAAACTTGACATAGCAGTTTTCAGCATTTTATTTCCACAAAAAAGATTCAAAAGATTTAATATAATATTTGACCCAATGAAACTGAAATTCGGGACAGATACCTTAGTTTGCCCATCTGAAAAATTAATTCATATACTTAATTAACTTACCAATGTGCTTTATACTGCAGTGTTTCAGAGTTCACAGCCACATCAATATAATAACAATCCATTAACTCCACACAAGAAACTAAGATGAATTAATGTTATGGAAGAAATTTGTATCTCCTTATAGTGACACAGCAGTGATGTTTTTCCTTGTACATTTGTACAGTTACCCTGAGCAGCACCAAATGCAATATCATATGCAATAAACAATCACCATAATGTTTAGCTATGTTAAGTGTTCACAGAGCTCAGCTGGAAAATAAAGATATATGTATTTTCACCAGTGCATAATTACATTCTGTATCTTTAAAACACTTTTTATCCATGACTTGTTACCAGCTCCATGTCTGGTGCAGACACTAAGTGTAGAAACGAAACTAAGTATGGTTGAAAAAGTTCTCAAGGAACAGTTTAGTCAGGCAGGTACTTTTACCTGTGGTATAAATATTGGCTGGATTTGTCACTGGGATATGGTGGAAAACTTAAAATCTAAATTAACTGTCTTCTGTTTTTTGAGCAGAAAAGCTCAAGAGAGTCCCAGCATTTCACTGACATAACATTTGTGCAACCCATCTCGCATGAGGAGGCCTCAAATGATTTCAATGGCTCACTCATGCAAGCCAAAATTATGTCCTCAAAGACACCTTTTGCAGGACCCCTGAAGTGTGTAATTCACAACCCACTACAGGCTCCAGCACACAGCAGGGGAAGTTTTAGTCGCTGTTTAGTCGAAGGTAAGAATTGCCACAGGCAACAGTGTGCAGAGGTGGCCGAGTCCTGCAGGACTACTCCTCCTTTGGGCTTTGCTCCGTGCAGCATCAGCACTGAGGGTTGGTTAGGTGGGTGTTTGGGGCTGGGCTACATGCACCTGCTGAAGCTGGAATGTTTTAACTGGTATTCACTATGGTAAGTTCTCCCTCAGTATCACACCCTATGTTCTTTGTCAAATCACAGCCAAAGGGCCTCTTGCTCAAGGAACGCAGCTCAAATTCTTCTGACAACCAGGTTGGGTTAGGGTGATTCATTTCATGGATCAGACAGAACATGCCCTCCACTAGCCACTGCTTCCCATGCTGTTCAGAAGTATAATTTTGTAAATGCTCTAAAATCCTACTCTCATGGGTCACAGTCATTTAATTTTGCCCTTGCCTGTGGCTGATTAATGCAAATTAAATTTCATGCCAGTCAGCTCAAGCAAGCTGCATGGTGTAGAGAAATCCAAAGTTTCCACTAGAAGGCAAAATTGTTTTCATCAGTTACTAATGTTTTCAGAAAATGTCAGAATGCTAAATGCACTGTTATCAAAGAGAATAATTTAAAAATTCAATCACAATAATCTTTGATTTAAAAGCACAATTGAAAAATCCAGCTGAGGGTTTTTTTTTTTCTGAGTTTAATATATGTCTGAATAAAACATTTAAAATGTAAATGACAACCCTGCCTTTAAAGATGGATCTCTGCAAAAAGAGCCAGGAATGTACTAACCTATTTCCAGCAAATGGCCAAGCTAAACAACACACAATGACAAAATTTCCCCTGACTAAAAACAATGTTATACATTTCATGACTATTCACTACATTGATCCTAAAGTGAGTTCATGTTTTGGGCCAGTATTTCAACTGGGTGTCAAGATTAGCTCACCCCTATCTTCTAACATTAAATACTCATTCCAGGCAGAGAGGGGAAGTTTTTTAAAAACAAATGGTACTGGAATCCAGCTGAACTACAGGATATACAGAATATATCCCAATACATAGACCTTCCTGTAGTGTCACTCTCAATGTGACAGAATAGCCTCCAACTGTAGTCATGTGGAATAACTAGGGTACTAAATTTGGAATAATCAATAAGTTTTGAACCTAATCCATCAATTTTTGGTCAGGTAGGAGTCTTACTCATATTAACTTCAGAAACATGAGGCTTTCCTAAGAGTCTAAGATTGCAGATTCAGCAGAGGCTCATACTATTAGAAGTTCGTTACATTATATTACATTTATTAACAAGGGAGATTAATGTTTTAACTGGCTGGTCTCAGAATTCATAGTTAATTGTGAAATTCAGAGTCTTTAGTGGTTTTTGGTTCCCTATAGTACCCAGTTCCAATAAATACTCTGGTGCCATTATAAATTACATTGCGTAAGTCTATTAAACAAAACGTTTCAAGATGTAAAACTTTAAGAAGAGCAGTTTATGTTTTGCTGAGGCCATCCCTCAAAAACTGGTTTGGGTCAACCCAGTTTTTCTGTATGATTTTGGATACCCAGACTGTACAAAACTTTTTGTAATCTAACTACATGAAACAAAATAGCATAACAAAGGAAAAAAGGTGGACTCTAGAGGCTCTTCACTAAGAAAAATTCTTTTACATTCTTTAATGAAGAATTCTAGGACTCCAAAACGTGCAAGAAAATATTTGTTCTCTAGGCAAATGTCACCTATCTATCTATGAGGTTTTAAATGTTGTGCCTTTAAAGCAAGTATCATTGAGTAGCTAAATACATTACCAAGGTATCATCTGCTTCATGTTTGTCATTGTGGATATGGAATATTCTCCTGTTATCTGACTGTCTTTAATTTAGCCCAAGGTCATCATAAAATGTTTGGCTGGATGATCAGTGGTTTATGTGAAGGGAGCCTGGGGACTTCAGTCCAGCTTCTAGTGGCTGTGTTCTCCACATCCACAGCCACAAAGCACGAAAGCCAAAGACTGGGAGAGCAGGAAGAGCAACTTGTTACGTCCCCACAGCATGCAAATCTAGGACTCTCCAATTTGGATCAGAAGTACCGTGGTAAATGTCTGAATTGAAAAATACACGGCTACTGCCTAGTTTCTCTGTGTTGTGTAGCTAAAAGCAAGGCTCTGTCACTTGGGGCAGGAATACTTCCCCATCAGCATGCTTACTCATTCTTTGCCTTTAATAGGTCATGATTTGTTGAGGAGACAGTGGAAATTTCTTCAGTGTTTGATTCAGCTTTAGGAAAAAAGGAAGTTTCTGAAACAGTTAACTATTAGACCTGTGTGTGGTAGATGAGAATTAAAGGGTTAAAAAAACTAAACATGGGCAGCCATCAAGCAGCAGAGAGTAGCAAACATGCTGGACACAAACAGGTGATAAAAGGCGATAAGACAGATGACAAAATTAAGAAAATAAAGAACACTGTTATAAAGATTTATAGATCAGCTAAAGCAGAGCAAAATAAATGATAACAAACACTGATAAAAAATAAATGGGGCATCAGCCATATAAACATGCAGGAAACTTCAATGCTTCTGTATAGTACTATGACACTGCTTTGTTTACACCAGCATTGACCTTTTGCTCCCAAAGAAGTTTATTAACCATCTTGGTCTTTCTTTGTGTTGCTTTACTCATCAAGAGAAAGTTGTAGAGGGTTGATTCTGATGAATGGCTTTTTCAGAAAGTCAAGTTATCCTTGACTAGATGCAGATGGCCTAGTAAAAAATGAATGCTGCCAGCAGACATTGTCTTTATCAGTAGTAAAAGTTCAGCACTTCCTCATCTCTGGCCAGAGAAACCCAGCCTTCTGTTTCAGCACCGTATCACATATTGTCCTAATGAATTCTTGTAACACACTGCAGCCCAGATAAATATGCTTATATTAATGTTTTCTGGCAGTCTGGGGAATGGTACAGAATTGACACAAGTGTTTGGATTCTGCCTGTAGCAGACACTAGGAATTTATACAGCTTAGAAATATTAGACTGTTGGTTGGTTGTCCTGTGTGATGACCTTCAGTGTTGCAAACTGCAGTTCATCCTCCCGAGACTGGCTTCACAAAGGGGAAGCCTGTAGTGAGCCATGCTGAAGTCCTGCAGCTCAGAGCGGGGTGAGGAAGAAGCTCAGTCACTTGAGGGTTTCATTCATTCCACAACAGTGCAACAACTGATTTCAGATTTATACTTCAGATGGTCCAGTGGATGTTCACCAGGGCAAGATCCACTGCAGGCAATTCAAATCCTGTTGCCATGTGACCTTTCCTTTCTTTGATTCTCTATTAATTCTTCCTTCTAATAACAGAAACACGCAGCTCCACACTTTCTGAGGTAACGAGCAGTGAGTGATTTACAGCACACCTCTCTTTAACGCACGAAGCACCATCCTAGGCAGCCTCAAGGGCAGTATGAGCTTGTCCTTGGAAGAATACCCCAGGTGACCAGATTTTTAGAACTCTCATTCTATCTACCCAGACCCACTTGGATAAATGCTGTAATTACGATAACAGCACAATACCATACTCAGGCTATTGAACTACGTTTTGAGCTGTATTACATGACAGTCTCCAGCTCTGACTGCTGCTCTATAAGTCCTGTAACTTTCTGTTGCAAGTTAGGAAATTCCTCCAGCTGCAGCGAGCGATTTGGCTGCGTTGCCTTCCCAGAACTGTGCTTGTCCTAGAAGGAAACCCTCTGGGCTGAGCCGTCTAGTGGCTGAGAGTGAAATAGCTCTCCTGCTCTAAATACAGGTCTTTGTTGGGCTGGAGTGCTTGCCATACAGTAGATAAAAACCTCTTTATTTGCCTTTACAATGTACCTTTACTGTGCAGCTAGACCAATAACTTAACCTAAAAACCTCAGCAATACAGTTAAAAATGTCAGAGACCTTCCTGGGAGGAAGCATTAAGCAGATGTGATTATTGTATGAGTACAGCACGTGCATGAGGACATGCAATTTCCCAAGAAACTCTGGGGCAGGATTTTTTCTGGGCAATGTAGGTTGTTTGGTTGGGGTTTTTTTAGTTATGTTTTTCAACATTTCATTCAAATGAATGGAAGTTCTGGGGCATGACTCAGATGAGAATGAGCCATAAAAAGAAAGAGCCTGAGAATAAATACAGTTGTATTTCTCTTCTGCAGCTCCATGCTAAAGTGTCTCAGTGCCCTGTGTGTTTTTATAATCCCTTCACACCAAAAGGTGAGTTTTTTGATGCTGGGGAAGGGCAATTAGTTTTGTATTAGATTTATCTAGTCATTAAAGCCAGGATGATCAGCCAGGTCTTTCCATGACTGTTCAGCCTATTTTTGTAGATCAAGATCTTGGTGCTGCCAGAGTTCATCAGAACATAACTAGCCTGTTTCACATAAAACCACTGATGCTATTAAATTATATTTATACCTATGGGACAGGCATTTAGTCACAGGAACAGAAAAGCCCTGCCTGGGACTATAATTTCTAATTAGAGATTTTCAGTGCCTTCAAACATTTGTCTTTTAAAGCCTTATCTGTGGCTTGCAACCTCTTTAGGGCAGAGTCTTCCTGCTCCTCAGTGTTCCTACAGCACCCAGCACAAGATCTGTCCATGTTACACATGACTTCTAGGAGAACACTATCTTTCAGACCATCCTCACTGCTCAGAGCCCTTTGAGGTATCAAAGCTAAATTTTTTTAGCAGCAGAAGTTGGCATTTGTGTTTGGATTGCAATCTGTATAGAAAACTGCACTTTATTTATTGGATGTTCTAGCTTAATTCCAGAGGGCATGCTGGTTTTGGTTCCCTCACTACCACCAGTTAAGAATTGTACTGTGCTGGTGGAGTAAATCCTGTTCATCAGCGCAGAGATGGTCAAACGGAGCACTTAAAACTAGGCTTCATCGTGCTTCTATTTGAAGCCATGGAAGTCCTGCCAGCTTTTTTTATGGGAATCAACACAGGCTGTGCTGACAACAAGAAAGTATGCAAAGCTTCGTACAAGCAGAGCAGAACATAACCTTTGGATATTTTGTCTTTGCCTCATTTGAATCACATTCTCGCCAAGCCTGTTCTTCCCTATATTACAAGTAGCCCTTGATGAAAAATAGAAAAAAAGACTTTTTTTTTCTTTCTGTTTTTTCTTTTGGTGTCTCTTTATATGCTTTGCATTGGTAACTTGCAAGAAGACAAGCTGCTTGGGTAGAAGTTCTTCAAAAATCTGTTTTTAGCAAGTTTGCCAGAACATGTCACTAGTGAAACCAAGGGCAAAACTTACGACCAGTGCCCTGAGAGCAACTCACTTCTGGCTGCCAGGCTCATCTTCTTTTCAAACTGTTCTGGCAGTTTCCCTTCACCCCTCACGGGATGCTGCCAGCAGCCCTGGTAAGTCTCCCCCAAATGCCAAGAGCTGCTCTGCTCCTCTACTGAGCAAGTGGGGCTCAGAGCACTCTGAGGCTACTGGCCCACCGTGCCTGTCCTCTGGGCTTATCTCAACTCTACCCCCGGTTTTGTCACTGTATCCTTCAATCCCCTCTCTCCCCATAAAAGTGTCTAGCTGTCTCTTAAACTCACTTTACCATTTGCTTCTTTGACCTCACTTGGCAACTTATCCTTGTGTTTATTATTTGAGGTGGAATAGTTCTGGCTACATTCCTGGTTTTACTCTTAATTGTCTAATTTTTAGAATGGTGTCAGTGGGGTTGGGATTTGGGTTTGGGGTTTTTTTTAGCTCATCGCTTTTGTGACCAGGTCTTCTGTTTCATTAGGCTCCTTCGTGTCATCAGGACTTCCAATAACTAAAAGAATTCTAATGAATCTTTTATTGGATCTTCCCAAATATTGCAGCTGAGCTTTCTTGTCCATTAGTGCCATTCTGAACTGCATACACTGCCTTTAATTACTTTGTTGTTAATTGGAGGGGAGGGAGGAAAGAGGAGGATTTTCTCCAAGCAAGGAAGAGTTCCCCAGCTGAAAAGCTGCGAGATTCTCCCCAAGAGGAAAGTACAGACAGGGCTGGAGCAGGACTGAGGAGCAGAACTTTTGCACGTCCTCCAGCAGCACACCTCCACCCGCTGGCTGCCTTTGTGCACCCACCTAGGGTCCAGGTGCTGTGTCCAGGCTGCTCCAAGGTGTGGGGCTGCAGGCACCTTCTCAGAGTCCCTTGGTCCACTCCAGAGCCTTGTTGGGCTTTTGGACACGGTGCTGGGAGCAGCTTGCTTATCATATTGGATTTGCTGTTGGGTCACACTGATGATGGGAAGAGACTGCACATGACAGCGCTCTCTCAGTGCCTGTCTGAGGGAAGGAGGAAGAAACACTGGTTTAAGGCACCTACCCGCATCTTCAGAAACTGTTCCCAGTTGCTGTAGGGCTGGTTGATGGAGCAGTGAAATGAATCCTACTGACATCCTGAAACAGATAGGCCTGGTTGGAGTGGCTTCTAAAATGAACAACTCACCTAACCCACCAGGGCAAGAGAAGGAAAGAGCTACCTCTTTGTGATGTCCCCCCATCCCTTACAGGAACCAGAACCTGTCTGAAGGATGGACTGCCTTCGGGTTGGTGGCCAAATTGCAGCAAGGTAATGTCTTTGTCCTCCTGTTTGGTCAGTACAGTCTGTACACTTAAAGAATATGACATGCACCAAAAGAATGATCTTCTGGTTACAATTTAGGCAGGTTAGCTCTCGTTTTCCTAAAGCAGAAAGGACACTCTGCTGGATTCACCTACCTTGAAAAAACCGGTGCAAGTGAACCCTTGAATCTCAGCTGACACCATCAGAGAGAGAAGAGATCACATTCCCTTTCCGACCCAGCGTATCTTGTACATAATGAAGTGACAGGAAAAAGTACAAGTGTTATCTACATAATTAACACTGTGCATTCTGGGGAGCTGTGGAAGCTACAGGACAGGGACAGTATGCCAGTCACAGTACGACATTAACCACCAGCCAAAATAACATCGGTCACTATTTTCAGTTCAAGAACAGAGGGCAGAGGTATAAAAGATTTGCTCAATTAATCGTGGGACTGAAAATTTTCCAGAGAGCTAGGGATACTTGTAAGATATAATAGAGTGCAGTCCCCTCGTCTTTCATATGGAGGTCAAGCCCACAGAAACTCAGCCTGCTGAGCAGTTTCTGCTTGCTGCAAAGTGAGGAACTACATGCTGCAAGGACCAGCATCTGGGGGCTGCTTCTGAGAAATTCATGTAGTAGAGCACTTCAAGAAAGGTGGTTACCTTGCTGACAGAATCTTGAGAACAGGGAAATGAAAGGGAGAGACATAAAATACCTCTCATGACAAAGACTGTAAAATAACTAGGAATAAAAATTTCAAAAATCTTGTAAACATTTACCATTGTCTTCACTGCACTCAGAGGGTGGGGGGACATAGTGATCATCAAACAACGAAGCAATAAGTACTTGCATTGAACAAGTGGCGACAGCAAAACTAAATGACATGCTCTGTCACTCATCAACCCACGCTTCATTTTTTGTAGCCATCTACCGTTATTTTTTGGCATGCAACTCACTAAGCAGCGAAAGCATGGCTGTAGTTATTTACAGGTCACTGGAAGTCTGGCTGCAGTGGAGTTTTGGTTGTATTTCACAAAAGAGAGTTTTATTTTTGTTCGACTAATGCAGGCACAACTGGAGGCTGATTTTTCTTTTTTTGGCTTTTAGTATAAACACTTGTGGCAGCCTCTATTTTGGGTGCAGACTGAAAAACAGATTGTTTTGTAGCTGCACAAGACTTCTGGGTAAATCAGAGGACACTGTTATTGCGACTGAACTTTTCTCTCAAGAAAGCAGGAGGAGTTGCTTTATTTTTTAATTCTGTGCAGTTTTATGTACACCATTCGCTCCAAATATTTGATGTTTGCCACACTTGTTATGAGTTTCTCCAGAGAGATGCTGTCTTTTGGCAGCAAGAGATAAAGTTGACTGATACAAATGAGTCACAGTACACCAACAGTAATTAACAGTGATGCAATACCCATGCGAAAAAGAGGACTTGAAGAATTAACTGTTGAGTTTTCTTGACGATGCAGCTGCACTTTAAGAGAGAAAGCTCAACCCATCATAGAACTCCATTGTGTACATTAGAGAAAAAAGCTTGGCAAGATACATTAAAGATTTTTGCTAAAGAGATACAAATATTTTGCAAGGTCAAAGGGCGCTGAGGCAGGCTGTACTTACTTCCAAAGAAAAGTAGGCAGTATGACAAAGAAACAGTAATATTTTTTTATCTTCATTTTCACACTTCATCATCTAAGAAAGACTGTCTTTCTCAACCTGCTGAACTGATTTAAGCCATCCCAACTCTAAGTTAACTTTTACTTAAAAGTCAGTCCATGACATCCTAATCTAAGTTATCTGCGCTTATGGTTTCCGCGCAGTTCTACAGAAGGCCAGCACTGCTTTTTATAAAGGCTGTTCTATAAAGTTCTTCTACACTTCTTACAGGTTGAAAGGAAAGGAATAGTTTGGGAAGAAGATGAACGATTGAAGCAACTGTTTTATAGCGCAATATGAAACTTGACACTGTTTTCTGCTGCCAGTATGATTCCCAAGTGAGATGGATAAATTGTGGTCAAGACCTGGACAGGTTAACTAGTGGTCATCTGTGCTGGTGGTACCTTTATATACAAAAAAAAAAAGGATACTATTGGACAGGGCATTTGAAATTTAATACCAGACATGAAACAAGACATCTGTTGGACTCTCATTTGTTTCTCTTTGAATGGGCTTTAATTGAAAGCTCAGTGAAAAATGCAGGTTACATTCTTAGTGTTATCAATAGTTTGTAACAGCAACAACATCAGAACAGTGATGCATCTAATATTTATACACTTTCTAATTTTAGATGTCTAAGAGCAATACATTATCAGATATATATATATATACACACAATTTCAAGCAATTAGAAGTAAATAATAAACCCCTCCTCCCAAAACGCTGAAACAATATATTTCCTTACACTAATAATGTCTTCTTCACATATACTTGACAAAGAGTCTTTTTAAGTTACTTATCTTAAGAGTAATCTGTTAATGGAGATCCTGGACCAGCCCCATTAAAAGTTCAGTTTTAAGTTTATACAGCTTGCTAGCCACATAACCAGTGTGGCTTTACATTGTAAACAAATCCCAAATGTCTACAATGATTGGAATTAGTTTTGTGTAAAGGAGATCTATGCATCTCATGATAGAATAAATTTAAACCAATACATTAAAAAGAGAGAGAGAAAAGTAGAGAGTTATTTGACAAAGAGTTTGGGGGGATCAATTATGTGATTATTTAAAAAACAAGTTATCCTCATGGTAAGATCCTTGTCTTCTGTACAGAGAGGTTCTGGTTCATCTCGCTTTAGCTGCTCTAGAAATACGTTCTTTTAAAAAGGTTTGATTTGTGAAATTCAAAAGCAGAGCTTCCAACTTTAAAAGCTTGCCCTTTGGCAGCACGAGTACAAAGTTTACCAAAAGTATCTCAGGTGATTGTTCCATTTCACTTTATGAGGACAGCTGTACAAGCGTTTGGAAAGCTCAGCATACGCAGAGATGCAGTAAGCAGAACGCTTACCTTCAGCAGAGAGGAATCGCCCTACCCACTGCAGGACTTAAAAAGGTACAACAATATGTACCTAGAAAAGTTCAAGTGAAAATAAAACCAGAAAACTGGAGACAGATGTGGAAGGTAAGCATAGTTTAATCTTGAAACTGTGGCAATCCCGCTTACTTTTTAACAAAATTAGAAATAAAAATCTCTTGAATTTATTGAATAGGAACTTGTGTAAGTCCAAATGGAAGACAAGGCTGAGCAGAATCCTACGGTTTAGTTAACTTGTGTCAAATGGGATGCGAAGACAGCTGCAGCTTTCTGACAGAGGTGATCGAAGGTGGCTGATAAAGTTTGCAGTAGCTCATAATGTCCCATCTGGTTTATTCACTTGTTTGAACTGTCTAAAGGGCCAACTGCAGTTTAGTCATGTTCCTCTGGTGCATGTTGTGATGACGAACTAATTCATCAGACCTTGCAAATTTTTTTTGACAGCTGGGCCACCGGCAACTGAAAGGCTTTTCACCTGTTAACAAAACACCCTGTTATTCAGTGGGTATACAGCTTGCCTAAGACATTGCTATTTGTTTTCTTTCTGCGGGGTTGTGAGGAGCTAGGCAGAGCCCCTGTCAGGAGGAAAGGCATCCCGGGCTGTCCTGAGAGGGCGTGGGAGTGCCCTCAATTTCTGCTCACACCAGTGCTCAGTGCTTTCTTACATCTCCCGCAGCTGATGTTTAACAACAGCCTTTTCCAAGGACGCAGAACATTTTGCAGTGGCTCACTCCTGAAGACAGGCCCTTACTGAACACCGTGTTGCCATGTCTGTGCTACTCTCAGCTCTCCAACAAACCAGTTTAAAAGTCACTCTGGCATTCGCACAAACTTCAGTCACACCTTGGACTGTGGTGCAGACACACTGTTAGTCACTGTGAAAATTGTCAGTGACTATTTAGAGCTTGACCTCAAGTCAAGGGAGTTTTTCCAGCTAGTTCAACGAATTTTGTCTGAAGTTCTTTGAAACTGGTGAGTGTAAGTGAATATGGTAGAAGCAACAGAGTTCAGCATAAAGTCTGCTAAGCCAGACTGAAAGCTTCCCGCTACTGTCTAAATAAAGTAGATTCAAATCTATGGGAGATGTTAAAGGCTCAAAATATTCAGTATTTTCCTAACATTCCGACAAGCATAACATTCACTAAATATTACCCCAGTCAAAGCACACTCAATTTTCACAAGAAATGCCATCACCTTTTTACAGTTTAATCTGGTCTCTTCATTTTCTACAACGTTTAAGTGGAATTTCAGGCCGTGTTTCTGATGCCGCAGGAGTGCTGATGGAATGCTTTCATTAGCTCAGAGCAGTGCCCAGTGACTCATGTTTCTTTTAGACTTGCATTTTCTTTTTTTTTTTCCCCCATCTAGATGCAATATTTTAAAGCAGGTTCAGCTCTGGGACTGGGCTCTTCTGTGCTGTCTACACACCTCATACTCTCCAACTCAAGAGGGTTGTACGAGCTCACCCAGCCATCTTCTTCTCTTCTTTGCCTCACACTTTGTGCATTTCACAAACATCCAAATTCAGGCAAAACGGGATCTGGGATTGGCATAAATGTTCATTTCTGTTTCAAAATCCCATGCAATATATATAAAGCGGGGGGTAAAAGCTACTTTATCCACTCAACATACATGCTGGCAAAAGCATCAACTATTTCACATGAGTGCATAAAATAGCAGGGGACAAAACTGATCTAGTCAGAGCTACTGATAAAACTCACAGATTGTATAAAGGGGTCTTCTTTCATCTCAACAGCATTAGAAAATCCTGTGAGCTGATGTCAGTTATCTATTATTGTCCAGTTTTTCACTGAACTACCACAGTACAAGCAGCACAGGTTTGGTGTTTCACAAGCACTTCTGGTTGTCCACTCACAACAGGGGGCAGAAATCTCTGTTAGTTCTGTGCTGGGCACAAATTGCTTTGTACAGGCATCAGAAATCACATCTCCATTGCTAAAATGAATATAGATGTGTGGAGTTTTCCTTTGATTCATTTTTTTGCTTCCTAAAGCAAAGATTGTTGTCACCATAAAGTCGTTTGTGGAGACAAAAACTCATGAATTTATAGCTTAACAAATGGTTTGGCAGTTAGCTTAAAATTCGGACGGAATTAGATGGAAGTTACGTGTGCTTTGCTTCATCAAGATTTAGCGTGGAGGAAGTTACCTTAAGCTAGGTGTTTTGTTGCAAAATTTAGGGGGTAAAAGAAAGAGGAATGAAGCTACAGGGTAAGATGGAGATGAAAAATCCCCACCCACCACTTCTGCTCATTCCCCTCAGGATGTGCGTATTCTGCAGTCAAAGGAGCATGACACATCCAAAACTGCCAACAGGAGCATGGTCAGAGCAGCACGCAGCTGGGCTGCAGAGCCTGCGCAGAACCTGAGCCAGGGGCAGGCAGCGAGCCCACGCAGAGGTCTATGCCATGAGGTTATCAGTGCTCAAGTGAGGCTGCTTTCAGCACTGAGTGCACTGTGTGCTTGGATCGCATGGAGCAAGGAAGAACTAGAACAGGGAACATGAGTTGCACTAGAAAAAAGAAGGTTCTTCACTGATTTAGCTAATCTGGGATAACAAATTACTGGACTCATGAAAAATCATGAATTAGCAGATCAGTTAGCAATGAAATATGATGGGGAATGTAGTTTATCCTGACTTGCTAGCAAGTGACAACCACTTGCCCTTTTGTCTCTACCAGAATGTTACCTGTTGCTGATTAAGAAGATACCTTTCTTCATGCAAATACACACAGACCCAGGCTCTGCAGCTCAGCGTGAGACTATGGAGAGAACTCAGGAACACAGCTGTGCCCTTTACCATTTGCAGATTGCAAGTGTAGCTACAGCCATTACTTGAAGCATTTATTTGGCCAGTGCCACAGAAAATGACATTATTCTTAGGTAAATCATTTCCTTTATTAAAATTTATCTTTTATGTTTAAAGTCTTAAATATGTGGTTTTATGGTCCAGAAGAGAAAAAAGAATCCTTAGCAGTGAGAAAAAGATTTTCAGGCTCCTTGTCCATCTGTACAGAGACTGAATTTAAAAGGTTAACACCAGTATAGAAAACACTGTGACATCTAACAGCATGTCAAAGTGCTCAGTAAACAATTAGTAAAAATATTGCATACATAGTGGAAGGGAACAGAAAATGTCAGTTCATAGGAATGATTCTAAAACTTAAAACTAAAATATAGAGGTTGCTAGAGTTGCTCCCTAATTATGTTTACATTTATGTGAAGGCAGAGTAGACTAAAATGGCCTCCTATTTTTTCCCCTGCATTTATATGAAATACTATGGTTTCTACAAAACGGTCCTTGAATATTTGAGTAAGCTTTTACTTTAGTGTCTGTCAGTGTGAGTTTGCAAAAGGCACTCCTTTTATCTTTTGGAGAGATTACAGTACAAGCAGCAACAGCAAGAGCTTTGCCGTGCTATCCTGCATTAGGCTCAACTGACACTTAGAAGAAGCATGAGTAGGCACGAATACTTGAGATTACAGACCTTCAGCTGAAGCTAGAATTAAAATTTCTATCTTGTAGGGATTTTTCAGTAAAGGCAGTAGATCAACTTGACATTTGTGGGCCGAGATCATCATGTTCATTTCACAAGAGCTGACAAAATACATTTTGCTAAGCTGAAATTTCTTTAAACATTAAGAAAGAAAGAGTAGTTTCCAAAATCACCTAAATCCCTTTGTGAAAAGTAAATATGGCACTTGGGGAATGTAGTCACACTGAAAAATCATCACATTCTGAAATTCTTTCTGTTGTTCTGAATATTTAAATCCTAGTTAAGAGACTTTTTAATCATGTAATTTACAACATTGATTTAAACTTAAAAAATAATGAAATATAAATGTGAAGAAAAGTTTACGCACTTGTTTTACCTGTATGAGTCCTGGTATGAGTCTTCAGATGATCAGATCTGGAGAACTTTCTCTGACAGGTTTTACACTGGAAGGGTTTCACACCTGAAAAGGCAAAAGAAGTCTATTCTTAGATCCCAACACCTTCTGGAAGAGTAAATAAAATCAGCTATTTCTGAATTTTCAAAAGCCTGGATTTTTTTTTTTTTTTGTACTAGTTACTTAACTGCTCATCCCAGCTTCATGCCTACACATTACAGGAAGTCATTAATCGGGCTACCATCCCTTTGTAGCCTCCTCTTCCAACATCTGGTCTGAAGTATCCAAACAGCAACATCATAACCAAACACCCACTTAACTGTTGGACTAAGGAGGATCTGTAAACTTTGTTAATTCTGATCCTGTGGCTTGGAGCTATTGCTAACATGTATGAGCAAATATGACATAAGCAGAATAGAGGAGCAGAGGTATATTTTTAAACACTCCCAATAGGTTTAACTCACTTTACACTTCCACTACTTACTTTACACACTCCATAAAAGTCTTTGGGGAATGCCTAACACAGGTATGTTCTAGCATGCAGCTGCTAAAAATGTATCATCCCAGGAGAGTACTTGTACCACTCACTTTCAGAGACACTTCCTACATCTCTCAATAACACTGTTTAAGTAGGATCAAACATCTTTAGCAAGGAAAGTAGTAGGTAGAAATCCACCACAGAACAGGGAGTAAACTAATTGCGAGGCCAGTCTCTGAGATACAGGAGATCCAAATGCAACTTCTTGCCATGACTCACCCAGAGAGGTACTCTGAAGCTCTTTCTCATGTTTCATGCAGAGTGCCCTCATGGTTCCACTCCCAGACAGGAGGCTGGAGTCATCACCAGCTCCTCTTATGTGACTTTGAGAAGGGCACCTGTCTCCATCAATCTAATCCTAACTCCTAAAATGCTGAAATGGGCTGTCTTGACCTTTCCAGAAAATGGTGAATATGCAAAAAACAACTTGCTGAATTTGGACTGAACTCACAAATAGTTTTGGCTGTCTCAGAACATTTCACCCAGTAAATGATTCACTGAGAAAGACACACAAGTCCAGCTAGGACCCACACCCGCTCAGGACTGCTGCTGTATGTAACCTCCTATACACTTTGTAGGTCATTTGTGCAATCCAACCAGCCAGATAGATCTTGGACATTTCTCTCCTTGCTGCTCCTAGAATCCTTCTTTAGTTGGCAGAATTTAAAAAAGGCTCAAATCTAAGTGTAAGTGGTTTGCTGAATTATAATCTCAAGTATAATAGCTGGTGTGACTTTTCTTCTCCACTTCTGTTTTCCACATATAAGTGCACAGCAATTCCACCAGCCTTTCAGGTTATGCACATGCAGTATTCACCTATTACCATTACCACACAAACATGGAAATACCAGCACTAGTGTTTATCAGGTTAGACATAGGCAACTTTTCCTTGCAGAACTGTTTGTTTTTTGAAAAATAAAACATTCCCTATATTGGGGATAGAGTACAGAGCAAACAGTTTCATTAAGAAAACTGTTTCAAAAAGATGGCGGCAGGATGTCACCTATACAACCACAGTAGTGCTGAAATGCCAATTAAAAAACCCAAATATAGTCCTCTCCTAAAGCTAACTTCAAGAATTTGGCACTTACAGGTATTGTGTATGAGCAGACACAACATCAGAAAATACAAGTTGAGAAGTATATTCTTTCTGAATCACAATTCACATATGAAGATGAACTCTAATGAGCAGAGATACGCTGTCAACAAACCTGTGTGTCGTCTTTGGTGCCGTTTGAGTTGGTCTGAACGAGAAAATCTCCGTTCACAGTCCTTAAAATCACACTGATAGGGTTTTTCACCTGTAAAGGACAAACAGTTATTAGAAAATGTGGCTAAGTGAGGGAACAAATCAACCAGAATCAGAAGATGAAACGTGTTACATTAAAAGACTTCTCTCCTGTTTTAAGCAGTCTAGTGGAACACCAGGACTCATTTGCTATAAAACCATACAGCTGCGTTGGAATCAGGGGGAAAAGGCTGGCACCATTCTACTGCATTGACACTGATATTGAATCTGCTCATTCTAAATAAAATAGACCACTAGGTTAAAGCTACAACAAATTTCAGGTTGCACGAATTTTTTATTATTATTTTCTGCTGGAAAAGAACAGAAATCTCTTGTTTTATATTTTATAAAAATAAATAATAATTAAGCCCTTTACACCTGTTTCAATAACGCATAACTTGTACAAGGAAACAACTTGCAGTTTGGTCTACATTGGATTTGAAGCAAAAATTAAACAAATTACATCCATGTAGGTGGTAATTTTAACCATACTAAATGGATTAAAAGAAAATGAAGAGCAAAATTCAACCACAGAAAAATACATTCTTCCCCAAAACACAAATGAGGTTTCTTCCATAAAGCACCTTAAATAGAATTTCCCATGTAGCTGCACACCTCTTGCAGGGAAGCCTATGAATTATTGCAAAGCCTCATGTAAATATAAACTCTTCCTCCACCTCCCATACAGCTCAGCAGAGACCCTCAGGATGGATTTTCTCTGGGACAAAAAGTGAGACTTTGACTTTTTAAGAAAAATGAAATCCCTACAAGCTAGCTTCTCAAGTGATGATGGTTTTCAACGCAAAGGACTTCATCAACCTCATAAATGTGCAAAAAAAAATGCAGCCACAGAAGAGCCTGAGGAAAGAGGGAACCACTGCTGGCATGTAGCATACCACCGAGCTGGTGAAATCTGGCTGGCACAACAAAACCCAACCCTTAGGCTGTTACAGGAGGAGCTGTGGGATCTTTCAGATCTGATTCACATCCAGGCTAAGGCCCCTTTGCACATCACTGGAATCCTGCAAGAGCCTCAGATACAATTACATCTATACCTACAGACAGCCTGTTTACAGTGCCACAGCCCTGCGCAGAGGCCTCAGCACAAGAAGTATTGAAACAACTCTCACTGCAAAGCTGGGAGAATCCTGGGTTTTATCTGGAAGGTACATGAGACCAGCTGGGACCTGCTTTGCCTACGGTGGAAAGCTGAGATGTAAAACAAAGGCCCAGTAGGAAGGACCTAAAGAAAAACATCAGCTGAAGTGGTCAGTGGGTTTAATTTCTCTGGGTGTATTTTAACACTTACCACTTTCATAAATCTTCATTGCAAGTGTCTACATTTCTGATTTTATTATGATGAGGAGATGTATTCTCTTTGCACTGGTATTCCAAGATATCAGTGCAAACTATTTCAGTTTAAAGCAGAAGCATTCTGATCTAGGTAACACCATACAAGTAGCACATTAATAAGAGGATTCCAAATTCATACTGGTGTGGCTAAGATCAAAATTTCACAAAAGCAACTAAATCTGCAAGAACAAGCCAACTTCCTGTGACAGTCACCCAGAGGAGTTTACTGATTCTCAAACCTAGGTGTGGACAATTTCCATGTCTGCCCTGCTTAATTTATTAGCATAAGGGATTAAAGTTGCCACAGGTGTTTGAAATAGTTCCGTACACTTTGACCGCAAGGACTCCCTGGGGGGTGCCTGCTTTTCAGAAACCACTTACTTCCAAGGAATTCAGCCCTTTGGCAGATTTAAGAGGGGGAATGTCAGCCGAGCAGAATGCAGTGACAGGATGATTGTCTGCTAATTGCAATATAAATGCAGAAGATGGTTAAGGAGGTTTTTAAATAAAGCAGTATACCGGGTCTGATGGCATGCACACAAAAGTATTTCTTTAAATACTTTGAAATATAATCTTTGGTTAAATTTGTCCTGAATTTAATCATGCATATATTAAAGGAATCAATCCAAGATGTTTACACAGAGATATGATGACACTACATAGAAAACAAAAAGCAAACAAACAAAAAGAGGCACAATATTTGGACAGAAATCCTAATTTCCCATTCCTTCTACATCTTCCATGTCAGCTAGTGCCAAGCAAAATGCCTGCCAAAGCCAACTGTCACATACCTGCTAACTCCCCTAAGTTTTATCAGAACAGGACGACAGAAATGTCCCAGATTAGAAAAAGTCTGTTAGTACCTCATTAAATCACTATATGAAGAGGGGTCAGAGCAGTGTCTAGTTTCTCCAGGCCTATTAAAGCCTCTCCAGTAAAAGGCTAAAGTCTCTTAATGTATGAAAAATATCCCATAATGCTTTCACCTTCCTATGTGACCACATACAATTTCAAATCAAAACAGGAGATGAAGGCAAAGCTTCACCAGTCCTCCCACCTGTGACTTGTAAGCTTCCATGATTATTTACATTTAATTACTGAAAGAGGACACACAAAAGAAAAGCTAAACTTAGTGTATAATGAAATAGTCAAGATGAGAGAGAACAGAGGCAATAGCAGTTCTTTAATATTTATGAAAATTTTTAGAAAAAATAAAGCTCAACAATCACAGAACAACTATGAATCAGCCTTTGCATATATCACAACAAATGCTTCCAATAAAATAAACCCATTTGCTCAAAAATAGTTAAACTAGAGGAAGCATGCACATTTTCTCCAGAGAAAATTAATTTGCCCAGGTACATGGGAAACAGAAATTCCTACTGCTGTACCAGTTGCACAAAATATTCATAATCACTGCCTTTAATTAAGGAGTGCTGCAAGAGCAAAAGCCTGACGCTAACAAGAAAACATGGGGAGAGGAGACCGATTTTGAAACCAGAGACTGCAAGTCTGAATGAGAATCTAAAGGCTTGTCTACACTCCCTTCAGCAGTTTAAACCCTTTTTCTTGTGTACCCACTTAATCAAACAAGCACAACCCCATAATCACAACTTTCCTCACTAATACAACATTTTTCTCTTCAGTATCATTTGCTTTAGCAAACTTAGATAAAACACATGTTTCTTTATTTAGTAGGGAGCCTTTATAGGTAACTGTCGCTGTCATCTTCACATTGGAGTTCAGGTGTGAGATGTCATGACTGTTTTGAAACTTATCTTGTATTTCAAATACATAACTATTCTTATTTCATGCCATAGAAATTAAAGCCTAACAGCAGTCCATGCTGGGTGAAGGTCCATCCAGCCCAGCAGCCTCCCACCACGGCTCACCAAAGATGCCTGCAGGAGAGCAGAAGACAGCAAGGATGCAGCAGTACTTTCCCTGGACACTCTCCTGGTATCCCACAGTTCATGAGTTCACAACGTTCTGAGCCAAAGGTGGCCGTCTATAGAACACCATTAATGGAGTTCCCTACCATTAGTTTGTCCAGTTGTCTCTTGAACCCATCTAAGCTTCCAGCTTAGACAGCATTCTGCAGAATGGCTTTCCATTGCTTAAGTATGAAGGTCAGTATTTCAAAGCAACATTAATGAAGAGGTGCTAGCCTAGAAGTTACCACACTAGCCTTGTAAGAGGAGACCTTGTGCAGTGCCCAGCACAGGCACAATTACACCTATTTCTTGATTTATCATCTCTGTATAGAGAGGACAAAGCTCTGTCTTTCAAAGGTGGTGTAATGATGAACTGCACCAATGACTGTAGGGCATTTAGCAGCACATGCCATAGCAAAAGGATATTTGCTTTTGTCAAAGCAAATAAATCATTATTAGATTACTGGCATCAAAATCATTATTAGACTGTATTACTTAAACTCCTTAGACCCTCAGAAATTCACCACCAAGAGCTGAGCTCCCTACCACATACTTCCCGCTTTACAGATTCTCATACTCCATTGTAGAAACTCATGCCTGCAGGTGAGAGTATTTAAGCTGAAGGATATCCCTGGCAAACAGGCAGAGGATGTTTTCTCTGCAAAGATGCTCAGCTTTCTGTTAGGATAAATCCAGTTTTTCCAATGTGTGGCACTGAACCCAAAGGGTCTCTGGCAAGAATGTTGACGTTTCCACCGTAAATGAAATTTATGGAGGTCTAGACATCAATTTGTTTCTACAAAGAAGTCTCTGAAGTCTGCCACAGGATGACAACTCACATTAATTGCTGCACTGTTGAAAAGTTGTATGTATTTTTGCATTTCCCTTCAGAGGCCTATCTACTGCAGCAAAATACATCAAGATAAGAAAAAAGCTTTTTTGGCTATACATGTTTCAATAGAGGCATTGTTAACAATGGCTAAGCAGTCTTGGAGGGTACAAAATGTCAACATATTTTCAACTAAGACTATGTTGAAACATTGGTAAAAACTGATTGCAGAATCCAATTTTGTGTTTCAGGGCCCTGCTTGATTTTGCAATACTTTAGCCAGTGAAGAATGGAAGATCTGATGAGCCAATCTTCTGTAAGTATCTATTACAGAAAGAAAAAAGGTAATCAAGAGCCAACATCATTCCGCAAAGATACCAGCTGCTGGTTTAACATTAGATATATGTAACAGCTTGTTTTCAAATCCTGTGTTCAGAATTTTAAAAACTGACCTACTACTACACTACGAAAGGTGGAAGAGCTTCAAACCCTTGAGTGAATCCAGAACCACCTTACAAGAGGACTAGTAAAATTTTACACTGGCTGTAGAGAGGTACACCAAACACAGCAAAACTATCCTCCACTTGAGCTGACATCTGACAGCTCTCCTGACTTTAGACTGGCTCATCAGGATTCCTCCCCATCAAAAAACTGAAGCAGAAAGAGATGAGACACATCTCTTTGTTTAATAAGAATATTAGGTGTTATGGTTGCCAGCTACTTTCTAATATGCTAATTCCACCCAGTCCTATTTCTGTACCTAGTTGAGAACTCTAGAATGGGGTTTTAGAGTTCACTGGGTTACAAACAGAAAGATGATCGGAGAGCCTAAGAGAGAGCCACATAATTATCAACATAAACCAACAGCCTCCCTCTAGTCATACTGGGCCCTTACAATATCCCCCAATACATATAACCAAGCAGGTGGAGAAAAGAAAGAAGATGCAGAGAAGAGTGAACTGCAGCTACGGTAACTGTTAGCAACAAGACACATATATTCTCCATAGCAGTTATTGATCTGCCCTTGGAGAAAACTGTTTTCCAAATTTTGCTTTTCATGATCAGCAAAAACAAGCTTTGGGAATCAAGTTGGCCTCTTATGGAAAGCAACTTGCAAAGGTTTGAGAAATAAACAAGTTTTGCTGTCAATTTATCAAAATACAGTGGCAGAAAATCTGAGCTCACCTGTACAGAAGAGTTGTTTGGGGGGTTGGGGGGGAACCCATTTCTATTATACCCTGTTCCACCATCACATGAACCAAAGGAGAAGGAAGGGGCATGCATGACCTTGAAGACAATGGGAGAAGTCTCTCTAGGGATGCTAGATGGCCACAGTCCTATCCCCTATGTCTTTTGTGGCTCTACATGCCTAGATTATTTGCGGAATAATGCTGGAAAATATAATGCTCCAGCTAAGGGGAAAAAAAAAAGATGTAAGACTAAGTCCTTGTGATGCATCCAGAAATAATATTGTGAAAGCCAAGCAACTACATGGAGTAAAATAGAGGACCAGAAAAACAAGTTATGACTGTTATAATGCAGAGTAAATCACTTTAGGAATGAAAGAAATAGTGATTAGAAGAAAAATTCAGAACTGTTTAGGCATATTCAAGAAAAATACCGCAGCTAATGGACCCCGAAAGATCTCCAAAAGAAGATTCACAGCCCTGACTGATGCTCTATAAGAGTTAGAGAGGGAGGGAGGCGATCTACTTGCTGTCAGCACTGCTCTGTGTTTTTCTTCACTAGATTCAGAGAGTCCTCTGCATCCAAAAGAAGGATTGCCCAGATGACAGAGCACATACATACCTCATCTGACAGATTCTCGCTCCCCCTGACCTGGCAGATCATTCTTGCACCTTATGCTATTTAAAAATCACCCTGCCCACTTTGCTGTAACATAATTCATAGCAACCCATGCTGACACTTACCAGTGTGCTTTCTGCTGTGCATCTGTAAATGGGACAACTTAAAGTATCGCTTGTTACAGCCGGGGTACGCACACATGAAGGGACGCTTTTCATTCGTCTCACTGGCCGATCGGACAATGGTTGGAGCTACCCCTGGCACCCGTCGGACGTCCTACAATGACAGAGACCTGCTAAGACAATGTGTGTGTGTATGTCCTCAAGCTTTCACTTGACATATTCAAAGACAAACAATCAGAGCCACTTCTCCAGGACAAAGAGATACTTAAATATATTATACTGTAAACAGGCAATTTTATTTTATTCTACATTAACCAAGTACAACCTTAGTACACCTTAATTGTTCTTTGCAGAGTATTAGAATTATTTGAAGGTTCATACAGTGATCCCTACTTATTAAATTCTCTCACCAATATTTATATGCAAGATTAAATGGGACACATTCTGACCTCATGTACAATCACCCACTCCTGGAAGAACGCTCATTGGCATGTGAAATAGCTTTAGGCTTATACCAATGTAAGAGATAAGAGCAAGAGCCAGAGTAGCATTCTCCTCTTCATTTTAAATACTCATATGAAGTTAAAGGACAGAGAAATTAATGCACTGGGTTAATACAAATTGGCAAAAAAACAAAAGGAAGACTGTCTAGGTGGAGCTGGTGAATAGTTCAGCCTTAAGGCATTTTGGCCACTGTCACAATGTTCCATCAAAGATGATCTTCTCCTTCTGGGACAATTAACTTCCTTAAACAATGTCATCTGCTTGCTTTTATTCACTCAACAAAAGTTGGCTCACGAGCCTATTTCTGAGAGCTTGCCACTGAATAATGGCTTGTTAAATTACACAGAAAAGGAAAAGGAGAAAAGATGCTGTCTAAAAACACTGATGTATGCTGACAACACAGAGCAACACAGAAGAGACAAATATTAACTAACAACTTTGCCACCAGTTTTAAGAGGGTATATCTTTTACAATGGTGTTTATTGATGATATGACTGTTTCAGAAAGGAAGGAAATTAACTCCCATAATGGTAAGTTCCTTACAAATATTCACTAATTACTCAGTCATTAGGAAACAATTACTTATTATATTTTATTTTAAGGAAATATGTTTGAATTAGTAAAGTTTCAAAAAACTGTAATAGCAAAATATCATCTAACACCTTCTTATATGTAGTTATCAGATGCAGTCCTTTGTAACCACAGAAGCTTCACGTGGCTAAAGTGACTGGAGACAGAAGCTGGAAACTGGACTGTATATTTTGGACCATCCTCAGAAGCTGGTAAGGAATATTGCCTCACAGATGTATTTTAGAAGAAGAAATAAACAATTTTAAGTGACTGTGTCAGAAAGAAATCTTACATTATAATTCAGTGGCTTTGGTGAAGTCAGGACATTATGTAAAGCCTTTCTTGATAACACAGGGAAACGGCAAATCAAGGATGGATTTATAAATATCAGTGAAGAAGTAAATGAACATTACAAACAGGCAGCAGTTTTACTTCCCTATGGAGAATGTCCTACTATACTCACTTGTATGCCTCTAAAAACTCCATGGGTGTGTATTCTGTACTGGGCCCCACAGCTGTACAACATGGGAGCACTGTGGTTCTCATTCTCATATCCTGCTGTATGCCTGCAAATAAAGAGGGGAATAATGGAGAAATTACATATTTTTCAGTACTCAGCTCCATGTGAGAGGTTTCATTTCTTAAGTTGGTGATAACATATGCAGAGTTCGCTTTTATAGCCCCAAGTTCAAATGAAATTCACCAAAGGAAATCTGCTCTGCCTTCATATAGATCTGCTCCTGCTGGCACAATGCATTGACTCCACACATATATCTCTTAGTATCCATTAAGACAGTCCAGGAAAAAAAGAAAATTGTCATTATTTGAACTCTGATGTATTTCCACACAGATTTTAGGTAAGAGGAAAAAATCCACATAGCAGCATAACTGTGTCATGTGCACAAGTACACGTTATTTATCAGTGAAATGTGGGGCTGGCTATTGCTAATATCTTTTGGAATGAGCAAAATGCCTCAAGTTTCACATTAAGTGCAGTGGATTTTTGTCAGCACCTCATGACTCAGATATTACCAGATACTACCAAGCAAGTGATGACATTTATAAGAATAGCAGTCATGTACTCATAAACAGAGATTACAAATCAGTGTCCAAACTAGTTATCCCACATATCAGCTTGCAGGATGCGCTACAAATTAACCCTTTATGAAAATAAAATTAATAAAACAAACCAGCCTGTCCCTACTGGGATCAATATTCAAGATTCCTCATGCAGCAGCATCACAATAATTTTGAAAATTTGTAACCTTTATTGTGTTTTGGGATTGTCAACAACCATATGCTGACTTAATTATGTTCTTCAAAACCCTATGTTCTCCTGTCCAGAATGTTTAGGAACGCTGCTGTGTTTCCTACTTGCAACCTTCTTAGTGTCAAGATTATGCAAATAAATTTTAGGTTTTCTTTTTAAATTTCTGTGTTACACTAGTGTGCACACTGCCACGTGTTTCAGTACACATTGGCAATGGGAAGTGTTCATGTTTTATACTGCACTAGAAATTAGAAAGTCCAGAACAAAGCCCGGGGGCACACAGCTAGGGACAAAGATGGATACATAGGATGTTATCCCAGTCTTTGCCAAATGCTTGCAATAGCAATTTGAAGGGGTCCCCGAGGCCCAGACTCTCATTTCACTGGTCCTTCCTTTCTCTTCACTCAAAGTTCATGTGCAGAGTAGAATTACAAGGAAGTTTTAAACCTCTTAAGTGATCTGCAGAACAGCCAGCGGAGCTGGAATGCGGGAGATGTCTAAGCGGTTTGTGAACCTGGCTAAAGAGGAGGGCAGCAGTGTTTGTGAACAGCTCTCACCTGGAGTGCGGGTCGCATTCCTCACTACTCAGCCCCAATGCAGCTCGTAGGCTGCTACCTGGCAGATGTGTTCCCTTAGATCAAGTCTTTTGCTGCTTAAAATACTTGATTCAAATCCTGGCTCCACCTGGCTATTCAAATCAAAGGCTACAACTTTAAGGAAGGTATGTTCCGTTTATTTCGATTTTAACTGGCAAACAGGTGATCGTAAGTAAGTTATGGGATGGTGGGAAGAAAGTATCTCTAGTAATCTCTGTAACAATAGGCAAAGAAAGATGCCATTATCTGATTTAAATTGATTAAACTCTTCTCTAGATACATATCATGTCCAACTAAATAGCATCTCCTTTCTGCTCAGGACCCAAATGTGGCCTTTTGTTCCCTAATACAAGTAACAAAGTGCCATTTGCTATTACCATTTGCTCAATTCAGGTTCCCCACCAGCGTCAAATTTTCCTTTCTATTGAAAGGCAGCAAGTCCTTAGACATTTTTTTAAAAAAAAAAGGTTGAAAAGCACCCAACCCATGGTGATATTCATGTTGATCACAAATTAAACAGTGCATTCTAAAATGGAAATTAAATGTGAACTACCATTTACAAGGAGGATGTTCTGCAATAGAAGCTATTGCTGATCTGTAACAGCAGCAAATCAAGGGAAAATACTAACTTCAGCATTACTCATCCTGAGTAACTGTGTAACCTCTCTTTCACGCCTGTGCTACCAACCTTACACATGACAATCAACAAGTGCCACAAAGTTAGATAAGAAGAATTCCCAGGGCAGAAACTTAAGAAGGAGGAACAGGAATATGCAGTAAAAGTTTATACCACAAAACACAGCCTAACTTTCCCTCCAAATTCACATGGTTTTCATCTTTCAGTGAGAACCATTTTTGTAAAGACCAGTCAGTTCTGAAATAATTCCTCTCAGGAATAAGAAGCAGAACAAAGACCCTGACTGTGCCCTAAGGAATGGCTCTATGAATGGGAGGTATCCTCCAGATGATCTCCATCGCGATTTTTATTGCACAGTTGCGAAGCCCTCCTCAACATTCAGCTTTTTTCATACTTCCTCCTATTATTTCTAGTTACACTTTACTAAAACTGTACATACAACTGCAAAGCCTTAAAAGTTAAAACCTGTTTTCTGAGTCTCTTGACCCATAATATACTAAGTAATTAATAGCCATCTACTTAACCAGCTCCCTAGGAGAGAGGCTTTAATAAGTAGGAACCCCAGTTCCCATTTTACATCAGGCACATTGCCATCAACACTGGCTGGTACTCAGCGTGGTCATATGGATGATGACAGCATAATGGATCATGTGAGATTTCTTGGTTAAAACACTATTTATTCACTATGAAGCATTATAAAATAATCTCATCTTCAGGGAGATGGAAATTAACAGGTGAATGTTCTTTCCAGCCAGTGGAGAAACTGGAACACTGATGGAGGAGTTTTCACAAACCATCCCCACACCACTGCTCTCTTGAACTTCAACCTTCACTCTGCATCAACAGTAACCTCACTGTGAAATGCATTTTTTTTTTCTTCCAGCCTCTTTACTTAATGCATCCATGATGTATGCTACAAAATATATGCCAGAGTTTGCACAGTTGGCTTGTTTCATATTGCTGCAATTTATATACTAAAATAAAAGCACTGGTAGAAGAACCAATATAAATCTCCTACATACATTACTGAAACTCAAACACCTGCTTTATTGCATACAAGAGATAATGATCAGATGCAATCCCACATACATCAGCCATACAAGTAACTGATGAATTTATACCTGCAGTACATTAACTAAATGGAAACCTTAAGAGGGTAGGAAATTCCTTAACTTTCATCTTTCCTGGTCAGGCACTCTAGTGTTTAACTAGGCGAAGAGACAATGCCTTAGACACTTAGGCCACCAAATCTATAAGAATAATAAGGAAAAAATGTCCCACTAGATTCTCAGGACTAGATAACAGTCTAGATCCCCACCAAAGCATGACAGTGCATATGCTGGACACCCCAGATCCACTAAAAATATATGCATTATAAATTAAAAGAAGACACATTAGAGATTATACTGCGCTGTTCAGATGAATGGTGACAATCCAGGGTAGGTAAACACTGATACTTTGGGAGAGACAGACTTCTGGGACCAGGACCCACATGTTGGGCTGCTCAGGCAACACCACAGCACCCTGGAGAACTGCCAAGGGAGCTGCTCGCTGCTCTGCCGCAAACACACCCAGAGCACAGCCAAAGCTCCTGCGCTGTGTCTCCCCCTGCGCCAAGGGCTGAGCAGCCCCCAGGAGAAATTCAGCTAAGGCCAGGGGATAATCACAGGGCGAAAAGTTGAATTAACCAAAGAAAAAAAAAAATCCCCAGTAAGGCCCAGAGTTAGAGTTAGGAGAGACACTAGACCGATCCCTCCACAAGTCCTAAATGGAGTCAAACCGCCGCAAGGCCAGATGCAGCCAAACTGCCCTGCCAGGATCCAACAGAAATTTTTGTTTGAGTAAGGACTGAAGGATTTGGCCTCACAGCCTAGTTCTGCCTTTACTTGTAAATATACAACTCCCTTTAACTTCAATGGGAACTGCACAAAGACAGAACTGGACTGTAAATATTTATAATTCAAGTTACTTGGAGAAAAAAAGAACCCAGTATATTTTGTTCTCCGGTTCTAGGCAGCCAGAAACAAACCTGGAAACACAGCCATAAAACGTAACTCTAGATAACTGGGAAACAAAGACTGATACTTATGCAACATAAAACGCTAAGCAAGCGCTATGTGTTGTAGAGTATTTAGAAGCACTTGCATTTGCCATTAGCCCAGCAAATCCTTAACACTCAGAGAGTAGCTCTTTTAAAATGATTAATCTCAAAGCTGAACAGATTGTACAGAGATTAATAAAAATGAAGGTTTTACAGATGCGAATGTGTGATGAAAAACAGAGCAGCTTTTGAGAGTTGTATCAATCTAAGTGGTTATAAAAAAACTCATAAAAGATGACATTCTAATCTGAATATTTTAAAAAATAATCAAGCTGCAATTTCTCTCTCACACCATTTTTACTTTGTTAAACTGAAATTGTCTGTCTAATGTATAAAGCAGCTACAACTTAATCTGAAGAGTTAAGCTTTTTATTATTATTTCATAAACCAAAAAAGGGAAGCTTTAGGGCACACTGAGGAGAGTTAGAAAATTTCAGATGAAACATGAATACACATTGATTCATGAGATTCAGACTTGGAAGAATAAAAAAAGCCAGAAAGCAAGATTACATAAAACAGGCACCACATTAAGCTTCAATTTAATTGTGTTTCAATGCAGGAACAGGATTTTTAGGGTTTAGAAACAGAGCCAAAAATGAGGCAAAGTGAGGGTGTGGGCTAGTGCCGTTGATAACAGAACATAAAGGAAGAGAAGTAGAGTTAATTCCCTCTGCTAAAATATTTACTATCCTAGCACCCTGGGAAAAAATACGTATGGAGACAGCAAAAAGATTCTGATTAGTTACATAGAAGATCATGTTTCTGCCTGTTTTTTGTCTAATTCTATTATAGAGTGTGGAGTATAAAGCTGCATTTTAATCTGCACTTTCCAAGGCAAAGGAATATTTAAAAATGCGATTGCACGGATTACAGCCCTTCTGCCATCTTCAGTGAGAAAACCAGCTGGTGGATGAAAGGAAGGCACTGGATTTTCAGGGGACCCTAGTCTCTCCAACGTCAATATTCTTTGTTTGGTTTGTGGTTTTTTCACCATTGACCTCAGTGGAATCATGATCTCACCCAACGCTGCCCTTCACAATGAGACCCTCAGCTATCAGTGGGAAAGGGGAAATTCAGCAATAGAGACAGCAGGTCACTGTCCATTTCCAATTCATGTTGATTGCAGAACTGAACCCAAGTAGGAAATTTTGCACCTCCAAATTTAACTAATAATACAACCACAGCTAAACAGAAAAAACTTCACAGTTCACTCCTGGACAAAATAAGTTTCCACTGCCTTGTTTTAGATGCAGTTTTAATAGTGTCCCACAGAGATCAGGTCTAATTTTCCCTCCAGTGAGCCTGAGCAAACAGCAGTATATACAAATGTCCATGGAACGTGCTGACTCTAACACCTGAGTAAAACCAAAAGGGGGAAAAAAAATTGTCTGGTTGTGTACTCCATTTCAGGTACTGTTAGAAATACGGATCAAAACTTTTTACTCAAGCAGTTGAAGAGACAACTATGCGACATTTCTGTTAAGCCTTGCTGTTGGGTATACAGCCTACCATGCTGTATCATTGTACCACTGCTTGGTACAAATCATTTCCATGTCACTTTTATACAGGTCTCATCAAAATATCACAGAGGGGTTTTTTATAGGACTGCCTCTACAACACCACTATGAAGGGAAGCAGTATTTTCCACATCAGACAAATAAGAAAGCAATACAAAAATACTAAGGACAGAAACTGAGGGGAAAGGTGTCCACTAATGCGGGACATCCATTTTGAGATGTCTGGAACCCAGGTTCTCAGGGTAATGAGCAAAGGACCCACTGACTTTCCTGCAGCAGTATAAATCTGATCTCAGCTGCTCCAAACAAAATACCACAAAATGAAGAACAAACCACTAGGAAACAATCTGAAGAGATAAAATCCAGTCCCACAGTGATGTTCACTGCCTTAACTATGAGCTTTTCCTTTCAGATCCTTAAAGCTGACAGTCTGTGTGACAGCTCTTGCAGACAACAAGCCAGCCCTCCCTCTTGTCTACCCAAAGTTCAGAAGACAACAGAGAAGTCCCGAGACAAACAGGCAACACGTAAGGAACGTGCTAGCTCACAAGGCACCAAATGGGGACTGTTCTTCCCTCACACAACTTACAAGCACAACTTGAGCTCAATTTTTGGCATTCAGAACCCAAGTGAAAATCTACAACACAGACTGAAGTCACCTGGACTATATGGGAGCACTAGTGGGTTGTTTTCTTCTGCAGAGATAACTCCTTGCAGAAAGAAGCTTATTTGGGGCTGTCAGATTTCTTTTTGGTTTGCCAGTAAGTAGAAACATCTAGATTTCAACTTTTAGGACCTACTCCATGTTCTGGAGTAGTCTGGCTTCAGCCTTTTCTATCTGCTTCACCATTTACACCTCTCTGCCCTTCCCTTGCCATTCTATCACGTTGTTGTACATTGCTGGAAGACAACATCTCTGTTGACGTGTCTCTCTCCACCATTTAGCAATGGCTGGCCAGGCACTCTAAACCATGCCTTTCAATAACGCCCACCTCTGCTTCACACTCAGGCTATGCCTTCTGCAGTTCCCTAATCCTTGCAGCTACTGAAAGCACTCAAAGACTAAAACCCACCATCATGAAGAAACTTCTTGCCCTCAGATCCAGTATCTGATGTTAAAATATCCAGGGAGAAAAAGAAAAAAAATCAGGAAAAAAATCTTCTAAGGGCTTAAAGCCATGGAATGAAGCAGGCTCTGAGCGGATAAAAATCACTAGATAAGTTAGATGCCAGGTTTTCGCTTCTGATGACACATGAACAGGACTGTTCACAGGCTTGCAACTCAATGGGAACTATTTTCACAATGACTGAAAAGGAGACAGCTTTGGCTTGTCCTTGCCAAATTTCAAACTTTTAATCCGGACTGAAGAGATTCTGGAGCTCACTGTCATATGTAAACAGATAAACCACTAGATAACTAACACATTGAAGCTGCTAATCAACTCTACCCAAAATGCATGACAACAGCCTCATTTCAGTATATTAAACTTGTGCTGAACATGAACCCAGAAAGCAAGCTACTGAACTGGTCTATTGTGGACTGTAAAGTATGTGACCCATAAGTTTTATGTAATTGTAGAGTTCCCTAACTATTTGCAGAAGTTACTGGTAATGTTTTCTCCCTTGTTATAATGTGCAAAAGTCTTATCAAAGCCAGGAAGAAGTCAAAAGGGAGAACTCAAGGCAAGGAGCTAAACAAGGACTGTCATCGTTGGACAGAATCTAGAAGCTCCATATTTCAACAGAAAGATTGATTCCAAAATTCTTAAATTACAACTATAAGATTGAGAAAAGCATCTGAAATACTAAACGCCTGGGAATCACTTATGAACAGTTCATATATTTTAAAGATGTAAATCTTGGGAAGAATACCTTATGTTCATGGCAACTGCAATTGGAGGTACTGTGCATTGTAACTCTCAGCCAGAAAAGACAGATAACTATTTTGGCTCATATTACCAGTGATGAGGCTATGTCTAGCACTGATTTTCCACAGATTCTACAATCTTGGCCTATACCAAAACTTTCAGCTTTGTTTTACCATAGATCATTCATCTTGATTTCTTTCTCCCCCCCCTTTTCATGCATCCTAGGTCACATACTTTACACTGCTAACAGTCTGACTCCTGGACAAGTAAAAAGCCATTTATTTTGTTCAGTACTCCTTTAATATTTCTATTGTGTCTTTTTTTTTTTCACTGAGTTCCCCAAAGAATAACCTCTTCCTTGCTTTAATAACTTGGACCTCAGTCAAGGTTGATGTGTTTCTCCATTTTGCAGGATATTTTCTTCAGAAGAGACAAAACAGTGTCTAATATTGCAATGACTGATCTTTAAAGGGTACAGTTGAAAGAGGAAATCAAAAACACTTATGGAAAATAAAAGTAGGAAATAACCTTTAAAAAGAGAGGATTGGCAGCAAAAAGCTGTACACAACTGTAGGATTTGCAGATCTTCTTAACCAAGGGAGTTCCCTGACAGGTCTCTCTAGGCTCAGTTCTCTAGTTCATTCTGATATAGATAGTTTACTATGCTCCTATCTTCTCCCTCTAACCTTCAAACACCACTTATGAATGAGCTAGAAGCAGACCCGTAACATTTTTTCCCTTTCTGATGCTACAGCACTGGACACAAAGTCCATCTTGAACACGGTTTTCAGATTTATGGACAACTACATGAAAGCACAGACCTCTGTGGGCTTTCTAGATTTCTCTTGTTCTTCAGTTGAGACTCACTTGGACACTGAGAACATCTCAAAGCAGGTTGGCAACCTCTGGTGGGTGAGTTTCCCCAGCCAATTACCCACTCGGAGCAGAGCGGGCAATCTTTGGCTTTCTCTTGGCTAAGACCAAAAGGTGGCTCTTTTGCTCATGGTAGAGATCGTAGATGAAACAAGGTGAAGACGGAGTAGTGCACCAACCCAGCGGGCCTCGGTCCTACCTCATAGCATCATAGAATCACCTCATGCTCCTCTGGGCGTGTCAGAGGACAACGACGCCGGAGCAGGACTGCTGAATGCAGCGGGCACAGGAGCGGGATGACTGAAGGCACCGGGCACAGGAGCGGGACCACCGGAGCAGAGGCTGCCGAGTGTCCCGGCCCTGGCACCGAGAGCTTCGCGCCGCCTTGCCCCCTCCTGCTCCCCTTCCTGCCCAGCACCAGCACCCCTTCCTGGCCCGGGGGCCGGCTCCCGGCTGGGGG
>NW_010313462.1:0-786 GCF_000700745.2 Antrostomus carolinensis
GAGAGAACAGCCCTCCCTGGCAGGGCAGCAGGGAGGGCTGAGAGACCTGCAGAGGAGACTGACGAGGGCCAGGTGGGAAACAAGGCAGATGAAAGGTCAAAACTTGATCAAAGTACCACCACAAATCAACAGCAAACCAGGCAGAGAACCTCACTCACAGAAAACAGACCTTGTAACATTGAAAGAGAAACCATGAGAATTATCTCCAGAGGCAGAGACAACCAAGAGCCTTGTCCTGTTTCTAAAATAGTTACTGTGGACACCCAGAGGGCACAGGGGACTCCAGAGCCTGCCCTGTTCACACCCTGACCCTGCCTGAGCTCATCTTCAAGCCAGTCAAAGGACACCAACACCAACAGAGGATTCTTGACTATATGGACGGGGTGAAAGGCAAAGGATTCAAGATCAGTCCTTCCAACCAGCCCTGTTCTATTCACCCTCCCCAGTCACCTCTAGAAAGGTCTGTCACCCTGGGCAGCACCAGTCACTAAAAGCTGGAGTGACACACATGACCCTGTCCCCTGCTCTTCCACCACTGACAGCTTCACACTGGCTCAGAGATAAGACAAATCTGCTGTGTCCTCCTGGCTCTTGGAAATAAACAAAATTGCTGATGACACCAAGCTGAGTGGTGCAGTTGATACAACAGATGGAAGGAATGCCAGCCAGAGGGACCTGGACAGGCTTGAAAAGTGGCCCATGAGAACCTACTGAGGTTCAACAAGGCCAAGTGCAAGGCTGTGCACTTGGATCAAGGCAATCCCAGGTCTGTGTACAGACTGGGAG
>NW_010313463.1:0-883 GCF_000700745.2 Antrostomus carolinensis
GCTTCTCACAGTAGCCACACCTATGCACGCCCCCCCTCCCCCCACGCAAACCCAATAGACAGGTGAAGCTTCAGCACTGTAGACAATGCAGAGAACAGGGCACAGCTTTTCTTACATGAGTGCCACGGGCATTCAGGCGAGCGAGAAATGAACACGGACGCATCTATGAGATGTAAGTTCAAATCCAACTTTATTACACTAAGGCTGCGTCTTATATACTGTCTTGAGACAAAGGCTATAATTCAATTGGTAGATTACTGCTGTACACACGCATAGAGCAACTATATAATTGGTTAAGCTTGTACATCGTGCAATTATATGATAGGTTAAGCCTTAAGTCATATTTACACATCGCTCTTCTTGTTATTCTACTTACTATCTTACTTCTGCATTCTTCTATCCTTATATGGTCATGGTATTTTGCTGACCCTTCCTTTCTTATCTAGCTCAAGTAGTTATGCTAAGGCTCGAGCTCTTTCAGAATAGCTAGGGCCCCAACACATGAGGTCATTATTTTTCTTCTTTTCCCTTGCTCTTTGTTTCCTTTGTAAAATATATGCCTTTTTGCTTATCTCCCGCTTTAGTATAGTGTGTACTGCCCGATGCTGTGGGTTTTTCCATCCTCTGCGCACCACCCTTGTCCATTTTGCAGCAAAACGTGACATTGTTTTCTGTCTGTCTCTGAAGGGTAAAATCTCCTTCTAAGGAGCCAGGTGAAAGTGACCGGCCCAGGGGGGAACTCACCCTGCATGGCTGAACGACTGATTAAAAGGCAAACAGTCATTTATTCAGTGACAGGCAACAAATAAAGGCCAGAAAGACGAAATCCGGGCAGGAACGCTGCTCCAGGTAAGCAGCTTGCTGGCGGCAATGAGGGGGTGTC
>NW_010313464.1:0-3000 GCF_000700745.2 Antrostomus carolinensis
TGGTGAGTGGGGAGGCGGCCGCTGGTGGGCCGAGGCCGTGCAGCGAGTTCGCGCTCGTCGGTGCCTCCCCAGTACTGAGGGGCTGCTGCTGTTCTTCACGGGTTGCAGAAAACTGTGGCTGTAGGCGACCCTGTACACTGTGGCAGTGGTGAGCAGCACTGAAGGCCGCAGTGTGTGCGGGTGATGCTGGCGCTGTGGGGAGCACATGCCACAGTGATGGGCAGATCCAAAGTCTTGCATGTTCCGTTAGACTTTGCTGGATCTGTAACTTAACTTGAGTAGTGCTCAGGCAATAGGTACTGCCTGAGAATGTGGTTGTGTGACATCTCAAGCTTGTGGGGCAGTGCTGTGTCTGTTCTAACTCTTTGGCCATTCCTACCTGTTCTTGTCACCCCACTTGTGCTAGCACTGCTGTCGTCTTGTACTCCTCTAAACTAACCAGAGGTGTGCTGTGGTTATTTTTTTTCTCCTATAGGGTTAGTTTTTAGTTGGCTCATCTCACTGAATTGAACATAAAAGAGGGGATAGAATCAGAATAATGTAACTTAAATCAACATTGAACGTACCTATAAGCGCAAGTATTATCTGTTATATTCTTAGTGTAACAAACTTACATTTTTCTCTTTAGGTAAACACAGGAAACATCCTGGAGGGCGTGGTAATGCTGGTGGTATGCACCATCACAGGATTAACTTTGATAAATAGTAAGCCAACATTTTAAATACTTAACTAGCAAAGGACATGTTCCTGAAGTAGAAACAACTAGCATTTATATGTAAATAAAATTCCCTGCAATCCTGTGTGTTTTTTCTTCTCACATGAAATGTGGCATTACAGCTGCAGTGAACTCGTGTCGCCATTTACCCTAAAATCAGACCTTTTCACTTCAACCAGGTGTCTGTAAGAGTTCAGTGCAGCAGTCAGTAAACTTGACCAAACTTGCCTGTTATGATGTAGTGCCTGCTAAACGATGCACACACAGAATGTTATGTAATTAAAAATGTTAAATTTAAAGGTGAGGGATGTCGTCTTATTGCCGAGACTAGAGTCACATCTGGACGCTGCCTGTTGTCCTGGTGTGCTAGAGTACTCGGACAGTAACCACTGATCTCTATTCACTGGCTGTGGCCATTTGTGACTCAGTCAGTCACCAGATTAGTGACAAGAGTGCTGAAACTCCCCGGGCAGTGCGACCCTGCCTGGGTTCACGGAATTGGGGTTGCCTGGGAAATACAGGTCTGGGCCAGCCTCACCAGTGAGCGGGACTGAACTGTGTGTTCAAGGGAGAGCAGACGCTTCAAGAGAAAATAACTTTCCCTTTATTTGGATACCAATGGTTATTACTCTTAAATACTACACATATTAATATTAATAAGTATAATGTGACATTTTGAATACTTTGATTAAGTAAGATGCTTGTTTTAAGTGTTGATTTGTAGTTTTACTTGTTCAGGATGAATGAAAAATATGATCTAATGAGGATTGTGTTTCTTTCACAGTCACCCTGGTTACTTTGGAAAAGTAGGCATGAGACACTATCACTTGAAGAGAAACCAAAAGTTCTGTCCTACTGTCAATTTGGATAAACTATGGACGCTTGTCAGTGAACAGACAAGGCTCAATTATGCAAAAAACGAGGCTGGACTGGCCCCGGTCATTGATGTTGTGCGCTCAGTAAGTTTCTGCTCATATTCAGATCTGCAGTTCCGGGTCACTTCACGTGTCACTTGGCTTTGCCTGTCTAGTTAGGAAAACTACAAATAAGTGACAGTGCTTGAATATTTGTAAGCTGCTCAGGATGGTATCTTGGCATATAAGTAGTTACACAGGTCCTTGGGCTGTTACGTTTTTTCTGGTAAGAACTTTTTCACCTACTTGTGTGTGATTGTGGACGGGGACTTCCCTTATTTTGGAAGGTGGTGAAAGAATACTTCTTTCCAACGTTAACTGAAAGCGTGCATAAAAACCTGGTACAACTGTTCTTGTTTATATAAAATAACTTCTCTGATACCGAGACTAGAGTCACATCTTAGCATGTTTGATTGTCTTGGTGTGCTGTAGTTCTCGGACATAAACGTCTGATCCCTATTCACTGGCTGTGATGTCTCATATCTCAGCCAGCCACCGAATCAGCGACACTAACTGGTCTGCCAAGTGGGCATGTTCTGCATCCCAAATAGTGGTACCTGTGTTGGCCAGTTACACCGCTTCTAACAAGCGGTGACTTCAGCGGATCTAGTGTCAATGGACTTTGTGCCGTGGTTGTCCTTTCAATGTAAAGGATGGGAATGCAGTGAGAGGATTCCAGTGGTAGAGAACAGCTGTGGCTGGGAAAGCTGCAAAAGCTTCAGTTGGTTTAAGACGTGCAGAAGAGTCCTCTGCTCTGTTCAGAAGTACCAGATGTCCTATGGGTAAAGAGCACCGACCAGAAGTCATTGGGGAGTAGATGGTCTTGAAAGTGCAGCCAACTGCTCTGTCCTTCAGAAACGTAGGAGAAGGTTGGTGACTCTTACCAGATTTCACCGTGTTTTCTGTACATGGAGTATGGGGAAAAAAATCCAGGAAAAGTTCAATTTACAGTTCCCAGTTTTTCTCTGAACAAATGCAGCTCCACTAGGTCATGCAGGAGGTTTGTCTTTCATTTGTATATGTTTTATATTGGAAACAGACACTGAGGGAGGTCATGGCGATCACGGTTTTGGTTTTGCCTGGTGCACGCTAAAAGACAGGTCTGAAGGGAGGAGCCTGCGAGCTGGTTACAAACACTGACCGGGGGATTTTTACTCTTTCTAGGGTTACTACAAAGTCCTGGGCAAGGGGAAGCTGCCCAAGCAGCCTGTGATTGTGAAAGCAAAGTTCTTCAGTAGAAGAGCAGAGGAGAAGATCAAAGAAGTTGGTGGTGCCTGTGTCCTTGTGGCATGAAGCCCTTTGTTTGATTCACAACTTTGAATAAAGACAATGTGTAAAGATGTGCTGATTTACAGAAATTGGGGGGGGAGG
>NW_010313465.1:0-200 GCF_000700745.2 Antrostomus carolinensis
GATCCCACCAGACCCCATTGGGACCCCAGTAGGACCCCACTAGACCCCATCAGGACCCCACCAGATCCCCCTAGGACCCTACTGGATCCCACCAGAACCCCACTAGACCCCACTGGGACCCCATCGGGATCCCACCAGATCCCACCAGATCCCACCAGACCCCAGAGGATTTTTACTTCATGCGGATTTTCCGGGCCATG
>NW_010313465.1:670-875 GCF_000700745.2 Antrostomus carolinensis
ACACCCCCGTTAACCACAACCTCGTTAACCACAACCTCGTTAACCAATTAACCACAACCTCGTTAACTGATTAACCAGATCATTAACCAGAACTCCTTAACCAATTAACCAGTCCCTCGTTAACCAGTCCCTCATTAACCCCCCCTCATTAACCCCCCTCATTAGCCCCCCCTCATTAACCCCCCTCATTAACCCCCCCTCATTA
>NW_010313466.1:0-1413 GCF_000700745.2 Antrostomus carolinensis
GGGGGAGCCCATTTCGGTGCCCCCAGCCCCTGTGTGGGACCCCCAGCAGCTCAGCCATAACCCCCTCACCATGCACCCCTCACCCACAGCACCCCGTCCCATGCAGGGGTGTGGGGGACAGGCAGAGGGTGGTGGAGCACTGGAACAGGCTCCCCAGGGAGGTGCTGATGGCACCAAGCCTCACAAGATTCCAGCAGCATTTGGCCAAGGCCCTCAGGGACATGGTGTGAATGTTGGGCCTGTCCTGTGCAGGGACAGAAGTTGGGTCCATCACCCTGGTGGGTCCCTTCCAGCTCACAACATCCCGTGATTCTATGAGACCACCATGGGGACAGGCAGAGGCTGGAGGGAGGTGCAGACTGGGCTCCTCATCCTCACCTTCACCAGCTCCTTCGCACCAGCTGAGCACAGGGGAATCACCTTCTCCTCACACTTGTACGATGATGTCCCCATGGACAACGCTGGGCTACATCCAGACCCTGGGGACAATGGGGGCGGGGGGATGATGGAGGGGACAGGACAGGATGGGGTCAGCACATCTCCACCAGCTTTTGTTTCTCTGGAGATGTTCAAACCCACCTGGACTCTTTCCTGTGACACCTGCTGTAGGGAACCTGCTTTGGCAGGGGGGGGGGGGTGGGTGGATAAAAAAAAACAGGGGGGTTGGACTAGATGATCTCCTGAGGTCCCTTCCAACCCCCACCATTCTCTCCCTGGGCTGCTTGACATCTTCCCTCCTCACCCATGACCAGAGATGGTCACACCACCCCCTTTTCCATATTTTTTTTCCACAAAGAAATATGGGTGCAAAGAAATCACAACTTCAGCAAACTTCAGAACTGAAGAGATGGGGTCAAGGTTGGAGTTTTCTGCCCCATCTCAGGCACCACTCGCCTTGGACACGTCAGCTCTTCCCTCTCTCAAAGCATCCCCAACGGATAGCCAGGGTGAAGCTCAGCTCAGCTCAGCCATGCAGGGTTTTAGCAGGACAGCTTTGTCCTTGATTGGGGCTGGCACCACACGGGGCACAGCTCTGAGATGACGAGTCCTGACGTGACACCAATCGCTGGAGGAAGCTGCTGCAGCTTCAGCAGCGAGACTTAAAATCAACCTTCAGCCTCCTCCATGCACCCCCGCTGCCTTCAGCACCAAACACCTCACAAACCCACCCAAACCACGTCTGCAAGGGACAAGTTCAGCCACCACGTCATCAGCCACATGTCAAACTGCTCCTGACACAAGAGCTGGTCTGAAAATTGTTGTAATTCAAAGTCCTAAGACAGGAGCCATGTCTGTGATCGCAGGAGCTGCTTGGGGAAGGATGTTGGCAGCGTCCTCTGGTAAAGACACATGGAGCACAGAATGGCCTGGGTTGGAAAAGCCCTCTAAGATCAGAGTCCAACCATGAACCCA
>NW_010313467.1:0-4660 GCF_000700745.2 Antrostomus carolinensis
CTCTCCACTCAAGGTTCTTCCAACCTCTTCTCTTCACTCGTTCTTCTCAGTGAATCAGGTAAGTCTGAATCTGCTCTTTACAGCTGTTGGACTCTTTGCTCTACAATTTAATCTAAGATGGTCCCTTCCATTAAGAATTACTGGGTAAAATTTTAGGTGGAAAGGTTAAGATTATAAAAATGCTTAAAAAATGTTATGATCAGCTGTTCTCTGCATTAGGGTGGGCATTTAATTTCAAAGCAAACCGGAATTTTTTTGATATGGCAGAAAATTAAGTTCATTATTAGTTCACTTCCAACAGCTGAAGAAAATATGTCACTTTGTTTATATGGGTAACCAGAATTTGAAAAATTGAAAATCTTCAGGGTTTGCAGGGAAATGCTGAGCTAAGAAGCAGTTTATTCTATTACAGATCACTCAAGGTTTTGCTGGGTTTTTTTTATTTTACACTAATTCAAGATAATAGGGCATGAATACCACCAGAGATCAGGCTTAGATAGAGTAGGACACAGAGAGGAAATGAGAGCTGCTGAAAATATTCTGTAAGAAATCTATTTAACTAAGAGAAAGAGGGGTCATGGAGGGAATTTAAGGAGATGACAGGTGAAGTGCTGGATTTCCTGTGTTAACAAGAGCAGGTTGTTTGGAGGGAGATTTTTTTCAAAAGAGTTCTGAGCCCAGAATCAAAACACTGTGTTGTTCTACTAGTTGTAAATATCTCAGTGCCCTGATTCAATGTTTGGAAATTGGGGACAATAATTTTTGCAATTCCCTTGTAATGGTCCCATCAAACAAGTTAGTGAGCAAATCTGAATAGATAATGACTTCTAATCCCTGTTCTCACAAGGCTCAGCACAAAGGAGATCAGTGGGAATGAAGAATTAAGAGTCATGAAATCATGCACATCAACACACTCCATTCTTGGGAGTCCCAGTCTTTGTTGATCCACTGACTCACCAAAGCATCTGAGCAAATAATTTTGTTCTTCTGCTTCAATTTTCATTTCTGATAGCCAGGGGGTAAATTGGCGTACATCAAAGAACTCTTGTCTGAGGAAAGGCAACGAACTCTGCAGCACTTTGATGTGTGTAAATAACATCTTGGTAAAATCAACTCTTGTAGATTGACCTTCATCCCTGCAAGAATGTCCTGCTACGACCTGTGCACCCCCTCTGTCTGCGGCGTCAGCCGCCCCCAGCCCCTCGCTGACAGCTGCAACGAGCCCTGTGTCCGTCAGTGCCCTGACTCCACCACCTTGATCCAGCCACCTCCTGTCATCGTCACCTTCCCTGGCCCCATCCTCAGCTCCTTCCCCCAGGATGCTATTGTGGGATCCTCTGGAGCACCCAACCTTGGGGGTTACGGGAGCTCCCTTGGCTATGGGGGCTCTGGCTCCCTGGGCTACAGGGGTCTGTATGGATATGGAGGCTCCTCCCTTAGTTCTGGGGGTCTGTCTGGCTACGGGGGCTCCTCCTTTGGCTATGGAGGTCTGAATGGATATGGGGGCTCCTCCTTTGGCTATGGAGGTTCCTCCCTTGGCTATGGGGGTCTGAATGGCTATGGGGGCTCCTCCCTTGGCTATGGGGACTCATCCCTGGGCTATGGGAGCTCCTCCCTGGGTTACAGGGGTCTGTATGGCTATGGTAGATCTTACAGTTCTGGCTCTTGCAGCCCTTACTCCTACCGGTATAGCAGGTACAGACGTGGCAGCTGTGGACCCTTCTAAATCGTACAGAAATATCCCTTGACTAAAGAATGACAGGCCATGCACAATACAACCTTGATCCTCAACTGAGCTCCTGAGTAAGGAGCAGAGCATTGAAGACCTGCTTAATACAATGGACTCAGAATAGCTCCATAAATTCCCCTTCTTATTTCTTTCTTCATTTAATCTCCTCTTCCTTGCCTGTGGCCAAATGTGTAACTCCACCATCATCCCAGAGGACACTTGCTTCTCCTTGAAAATGCCATCACCTGGGAGCAGCCTGAAGGAACAGCTCTTTTGAAGCCCACAAGGACAACCCACCTGCCTCTGCCCTGTGTGTCTTTCTCCACTAGGTGTTTTCCTACAGTCCAATAAACCAATATTGCATCCAACACCTGTCTCTCCATTTTTCCTTTCCTAGAAATCATCAAACTGTTCAAAGACAAAGTAAAAAAAAAATATGGCCTGAAGTTCTGTCAAAGCACATTCTGAAAAGGAACAATAGGAGGAAGGTAAACAATGGGAAACAACTTTTAAGATAGGTATCTGATGAGCAAAGATCAAGCACTGCCTCTTCCTTTTTTTCTTAGTCACTGCTGTGCTAACAGTTGCCTCAGGGAAGTTTTGGCTGAGTCTGTAACTCAGTTGGCTGAAGTAAAGAGAAGAGGAACAAACACATTGCAGAAGATTTACCTGTTCCTTCACGGAGTCTTTTCCAAAGAAAAGCTCCATGTACAAACGTACAATTTCTTGATCTCAGCTCTCTGTCAGTGAGAGAATCTCACTTTTATTTTTAAAAACTACTATGTTATTTAAGTTAACAAATACTTATTGCCAATCTTTTGCCCCAGAAAAGCTCTTCACTGAAAGATTCTCCCCTCTCTGCCTGCTTCATCCTCCATGTCCCAGCCCTGACTATCCTCACAGCCCTGGGCTTTTTGGGAAAGGTCTGGGAAGAGAGCAGAGCTTGCAGGACTCAGCTGAGAGCCCAGCCATGAGTTCCTGGGATATGTGAAGATCTCAGGCAGCTGAGGTGGAGAAGAAAGGCTCCTGCCTTTTGGGCACAAGGAAAGGGCTCTCTGTCCCTGCTGCTACTTTACATCCTCACATGGCTTGAGGCAAGGATACTGCTGATATGAATTCCCCAGAGCTCAGCAACCATCCTCCTGGCTTGTGCTGCACCAGCCCTGTGTCTCCTTGGCTCAGGTATCTCTCTTGTGCTGAGCAAAGCCATCTTTCCACCCATCTGGTTCAACCCAGGGCAGTTCCTGGGGCAGCTTTACAAAACACAGATGCCTGGTTTCCTCTCCACTTTTCTGCTCAACACCAGGATCCTCATGCTCATATGTAACCTCTAAGAGGTACCTCAGTGTAAATGATACATGATCACAGCTGAGCACTTGAGCTCCCACTGCCAACTTCTCCAGTGATTCTCTCAACGAGGGAGGTACCAGCCAGCACTCAATTAGATGTGTATTGTGTCAGACAGCAAGTGCCTAGCCCAAGATAAGAAGATTGGTGAGAGCACCCAGCTAACATGATTACGTAGCTTCTATTTCAGCTGGATGCCTGTTCGGGGTGACCTCATGTCTGATTGTGAAATAGTCCATGGAGATACCCTTTCTGTCAGTGTCTAATGTTATGTAGGAGTTATAGGAACAGAATATGTTTACTACATCGGTTACTCAAGGATCAGCCTCAGAAAACCTCTAATTATTTGTTTGCCTTAATGACATTGGCACATAAATTGGGAGCACTCTGTTTTATGTGCTGATAACATAAAGCTGAGTGGCATTAAACAGGAGGGAATCAGACTTTAAGACTGGAAAAACGAGGTGGCTTAACTGATGGGAGTAAGAGTAACCGTATGATCTTCAATAATACGGTACAAAGCCATGTACCTGCTGACTACGGAGGAAAGATCTGGTGTAACACAGGCTATAATCAGAAAGAAGAGTCAGAAGAGGAAAAATTCTTTGAGTAGCCCCAGATAGGTGATGGTAAGGGAGATTGCATGCTCTTCAGTGAATCCACTGTCAATACAGAATAGCAGAGAGCAGTGGTAATATAAGCAGAACCTGTAAAAACAAGGTGAAGAGTATATGCAATTTTCCTTCTCCTGCCAATGTGTCACTCCTTCTCCAAAAGACATGGTGAATCCAAGAAATTTAAATGGCACTCATCTTAACTAAGATGATCCTACGTGTATTACAGCACCACAAGTATCATCTTCTGGAATACCATGAAGACTAGCTAAGACATAAGCTTCAAATGTATTAATATTGTGGACCAAATATATATCTGTACATATATTTAAGTATCCATGTATTTCTTGAAGAGACATCTGTAGTCCAATCACCTGCTCTCAATTTCTTGCTACACTAATGTAATTGAATCATTCATCGAACCTTTTAGGGAAATGATTTTCCCAGAGCTGAGCACCACTCATCTAGAGATGGAGAAGGATAAACTAGGAAATGCCTCTTCACTCATGGATAAAGCAAGAAGTATGATATCCCCTGGTGAAATATGGAGCAAACATGCATTTGTCCTCCCACACATGCTAGACATCAAAATTCAGACAAGGAGAGAGGGAGACACAAGTCGGATGCAGGAAATCTTTATTGTGTCAAAAAGGGCAGGACAGACACTCGGAGAGACAGTTGGCAAGACCCAGAGAGGCTGGTCGCCACACATTCTGGAAGGCAGAGGAATCTTCTCCAGAGCATCACTTCTCACTCTGGGCACCTCTTCGGTATGGAATTGAAGATCCTGAAGGTTTCATCCATCATCCCAGCCAAGATTTCAGATCCACCTTCTTCCCCAGGTGAACGATGGGAGGAATGGGGAGGGGAGAACAGCAGAGGGAGTGAGAAAAAAGGAGGGAAAGGACAATGCCAAAGCAATGTCTGGGGCTGGGGGTACTGAGCGCTGCTCAGTGCCCTGTGCCCGCCA
>NW_010313468.1:0-30741 GCF_000700745.2 Antrostomus carolinensis
GGGGGTCCCGTCATCCCTGTGTGGTGAAGGAGAGCAGGAGGGGCCGCCCGCTCCCAGACCCTCAGGGCAGCGAGGAAGGGTCGCGGATGTGGGGGAGATGGCGGAGGGTTGGTCGCGGGGCCGCCGGCTCCTGTCAGCAAGCTGAACCAAAGCGTATCCGGCTGCACCATGAGAAAAGAGCGAGTTTCATCCTGGATGGAAATGCCACAAAAGCAGCTGTTTCCTAGAGGCTGCGGGGAAATGCCAAGGGGCATGGAAATAAAAATAATAAAACCAAAATGTGCTAATTGCTTGGGCCAGGGTCGGTCTGGCCAGTGCTGGGTGGGGAGCCGGGAGCAGGGTGCTGCAGCACCCACCCCCAGGAACCAGAGAGCAGCTGCCAGTTATGACTTTATTCATTTTCACATTTAGATATTACAACAAAACTCTGTAATGACCAAGGATAACAAGTACTATAGAAGGAGAGGAAAGAAAGCAGTGTTCTAACTGGTCTGATATATAACCGTGAACTTCCAGAGACAAGACTCAACGTGAGTTATAAACACTCACATACGCTCACTGGTAGGAAAAACTTCTCACTCGCAAACACCCACACGCTCGCCCACAAAACACTCACTCGGACACACAGACCACACTTTTGTACTCGCACATAACCCATGTTGTGACCTACTTGCTTCGAAGGCAGCCCACTGAAACACTGAATGCTGCTGTAGCAACAAAAGGTACCAGGTTATAAAATATTGCAATATAAATGAAGTGTTACTTGATACACAGGTTTTTCTTCAGAGACGCAGGTGTATTTGCAAGTAGGGGACCCAACGCTTTGTTTTCATGAGGGAGGAATGTCCTCTCAACACCAACACTTTAAGGAAAAATGAGACTGCACATAGAGCAGGAACAGTCATTTTAAAGGAGGAGGATGATAAATAGCTTAGCTTCAATGTTGAGTTCCAGTAAAAAGCCCAAACAAAACACAACAGAGAGTGCATCGTGAACGGAACAGGCACAATTATCGAACCCTGGGTTTTCAAAAGTTGAAATACACCCTTATCACTGTGGAAAGACAGACAACACTGTGGCCTCACACCTTAAAACCAACACAGACCAGCTTCATTTCATGCTTAGGCTTATCTGGAGGCTGTAAAAAAAAAAATGCTAGAAATGATGCAAGCGTGTGGTGAAGGGTATAAGGTTTGTACACTCTAATTTTAGTATCTTTTGAAGAGAGTGAAAGTACAATTGTCTCAATAGCTCTTCAATATCCCACACCACAATTGTTCTTCATCAGCAGGAGTGTCTGAAGAGGAGCCAGCGTTTGCTCATATCATGACTGCATTGTTCATGCAATGCTGTTGATGCAGATACAATAGGATCTGATTCCACCCCTCCCCACTCCCCCCATTAAGATGGTGCAAAAGACAGAAAATAAACTTCTGTGGAGTCAAATGATTTGAGTGTTGAAAAATCAAACGTCACACCAGTGCTTTCAGCAGGGGATTGTTAACAATGGCTCTGATGAAGTAACCCTTCTCTACAAGGATGCTCATGAGCAATTTATGGCTGAACCTAGAGACAAAGCGCAGCTGTCCTGGCTGGTTGGGAGCGCTGAGAACCAGCCAGGGCACTCGAGATGCCTCTGTCCCCTTTCTGCCGAGGAATCCTGCCAGTGCCCTGCAAGCGTCAGGCTTTGCTAGTGTGTTTCTATCCCTCACATATGGATAAGGACTTGCAGCTACTTTGGAATTCTGTTTTTCAACTATTATTTAATTTATAGGTTTCTTTCTTGGGCTCGCTGTCAGACAGGGCTGTGTGTCCAGGCAGAGAACTGTGAAGCACTGGAAACAAGAGAGTCTGGGTCCTACAGATGCACATCACCGGCCCCGTTGGCTTTCCTACTTCCTTGGCCTGGCTCTCCAGCATCTCCTGCCAGAGGATTCTTACTGAGTCATAACAATTACTTAAAGATGCTTAAATTCCTGGCAACTTACGGGGACACCAGTAGAAGTCAGGGAATTCATTGTCATATGCAGTTTCCAATTCCACATCCTGAGCTAGTTTGGCTCAAGCTGATCCGGTTTTGTGCTTCTTTTTGCCATGGAAATCACAGCCATGTCATCCTGCTGACACAAAAAGGGAGGGGAACATTGGGCACTGTGCACAAGCTTAGAGAATCTGAATGACAGGCATGCTTTTCCCATGTGCTAAATAAATCTCCCCATTACACTTGTGTGGAGAGCTATAATTAAGACTTGGGAAAGCCATCTGTAAAGACTCACAGGCTCACGTCAGGAAATGCATAAAACTCTCTGCTGGAAAAGAAGTAACAGTTTGGGGAAGCAGTACATCTGACAGGAAACACAATTTTAAAAGTCCAAACCCTTGGCTCTGTGCACAGAGGTGTGGCCTGCAAGCAGAAACTCCCCAGTGCTGAGATGCCCCAGTGCAAGGAACTCTGCCAGCCACGGGCATGTAGGAGAAGAGATAACGACAAGCTGTTCAGACGAGTCTCTTCACCCAGACTCCTCTGACGGTGACAGAACTGTGCTCTGTGGCTGAGCTCTCGGGTTGTGAACAGAATGGAAAGAAGTAGGTGGGAAGTGGTGAGGCAGCAGCACAGAAATCTGTAGAGAGGGGCGGTGAAAGTTCCCCAGAGCTCTGAATTCACATAGTATCTTTCAGAAACAAAAGGCCCAAGTGATGAGATGTTTCCTCAGCAAATAAATGTTTCTCAATCCCTCAGAGACAGGTACATTGTGCTGGTGGCTCTGCAACAGAAACTGGAGAGGAGCCCGTTGGACAGAGAGTGCCTCCTTAGAGGCACGGAACCAGGGCGACAGGAAAGGTCATGGTGCAGAACTGTCCATCCAGGAGAATTGGGGCTTGAGCCCTGGCCAGGTGCTGCCTTCCATGCGCTCAGTGATGCCAACACACAACCGGATGCAGCCCAGGGCACCTCATTACTGGAGCTCTCTTCCTTCCATTGTTTCCAAAACCCTTGCAACAACTTGAAAATAAACATTTCACTCCCTATCACTTTGATCCTTTTCCTCCCAGCAAACAATCAATTTTTACTCTATGTTTAGAAGCCAGCTGAAATTAACACAGCTTTGCTTTAATTTCTCACTCGAGCAACAAATGATCTCAGCACTGCTCTGGGAGAAGGGGAAGGCAAGAGAAGCAGACCTGTGAGTAACCTGCTCCCAGCACAGAGTATATAAAACCCTGTTTTGCACAGGGCCTGCAAAAAGAGTTGCTATTTGTCTCACTGGAAGGACTCTAGCCATCAGCTGAAGACCTACTCAGTGCTAACTGTGTTGAGATGGCTAAAATAATCCTGGTGGTAAGGCAGATTGACAGGTTTCCCCCAGCAGGGAAACCTGTGTTGCTCGCAGAGGAGATGGAGAGGCTGGCACCTACCCAGAATGAACAGTGTGCATGAGCATTTACAAAGATCCCTCAGGATCTCTCCATACACCTCTTTAAAACGTCCTGCTCTTGTTGCTAATACCACTAGGGATTTCTTCCCTTTGATTCTGCTCCGCAGCTCAGCAGCTGACATCATGAGGAGAGGAGGAGGAAGCAATCCAAGGAAAAACATTCAGGCTGCACACCAGGAAGAAACTCGAGACTAAGATGGATCTATTTATATCTGACCTGAAATGGGCTTTCTGAATGGGAAGCTGATCTGAGTGGAGGCTGGATGCTAGGCAGAAGGTGCTGTAGTGCTGAACACAGGCACCCACTTGCTGGCAGAATGCATCTGTCTGAGCCGCAGGAAGAAAAGAAACGCGAGGAGGGATCAGCAGGCGCTCTCTCCAGTCCCGGCACAGGGAAGCTGCAGCTGGAGATGCTGCGTGGGCCATCGTGGTGCAGTTCCAAGGACATCGGTGTTCCCCATCCGTTCAGGGTAGGTTCCCTGCTGGGGTTGGGCATAGGATGAAGGAGAAGCTCTGAGTGACCCTGATGATGTGCCTGGAGGGTGAAAGGGGATGCCTCAGCAGGCTACTCCAGGGCCTGATGCCATTAGTACTGCTCGGAGAAGAAGGAAGCGTGGAGAGTGGGGGGACTGGCCCCCTCTCCAGGCGGGGTGCAGCTGCCGTCCTCAGAGTGTTCTGACAGCTCCCCATATTCACTGTTGTAAAAAGTCTGGCCTCCGACTTGGGACCCGTATGATGGCCGACATCTGCCCCGCAGGTCCGACTGTTCCCCTGTCAGCTCCGCAGTTCGGCTGGGCCCTTTACTGCTGTGAGGGAGAGAGACACGGAAGATCAGTCTGAGCACTCCTGGAAAGCCTCTGTCCTGCTTAGAGAAATCCCAGCTTCAGGAAACATCATCTGCTAATGCATGGGGCAGAGGCAGGGTCAGAAATGGACCTGCACCTCCATTTCAAAGCACAACACCAGGCCTTGCTCTAAACCTAAGCACAGCCCATATGTTCTGTGAAAAATCTGCACATAGCTCAGCAACAGAGTTATTTCAGCTCTTCTGGATACCTTTGGGAAGCCCAGGGAAGGGTTGGGACACCATTGAGCAGGGAGAGATAAGAGACATTGCCTCAGTTGCTCCTAGACCTAGCAGGAGTAACAGAAACTGATAGAAACCAACAGCCAGAATGGGGGAAAGGAAACAAAGGAAGGTGATGAAGATGTGGGAGGAAATCAGCAACCCCGTCTCAGCACCTGCCAACACCAGGTGACTAGCTAGAAGTGACAAAAGTGAGGGCAGAGACACATTCAAGGAGAGTTTTAAGGGCAGTGTTTTCCAGCAGACAGGACACCAGGTAGCCCATGTTGTAGGAGACAATGGGAACATGGCTTAGGGAGAAGAGGACAAGGACAAGAAGCAAGAGACAGTCTCATACAACAGCAGAGAGGCCAGAGGGTTATGGCTAAGGGAAAAGACAGTGACCAGTCAGATCTGATGTTGGGAGGCATAGGAGGTGAGGAAGAGGCTTGGGACTGGCCTTGTCTACATATGAGCTGACATGGCTCACTCAACACATTGTCACAGAGACAAGGTACCAAGCAGAGATGAGCTGGACAGGTTGTCACCCAGTTTCCAAGCCTGGGGCAAGGACATAATGATCCATAACGTCCCCAGGTGTCAGCTCAACCTGCCAGGCTCAGTGCCAGCACGTGGGAAGTCCTAAGGCCTGTACCATCCCCGCAATGCCACATCAGGGCCCTGTACCATGTGGGTCAGGGCTGAGGGAGGGAGGTGGCGGCCACATCGTATCCATCCATCCCACCTGCCACTTCTTGTTGAACCAGCTCTGACACATTTCGCCAGAAAATATCAATAAGCATTAAGATTTCTATTAACACCGTCACTGCACTGCGCCTCAGTATCTTAACGGACACATTCTCGTACCCTGTGAAACATGTTTTGAATGGGCACAGTTTACATTTTTAAACTCTAGGAAGCAGCATGCAGGTCTGTTCTTCATGTGTTTTGCCTCGTTAATGTGTGAATGGACTTATCTGGCTCAGGGCCCACAGCCCTGCTGCTACTGAGAGCCCCAAGAGGCATATTCTACAGGGAGACACCAGGAGCTGCCTCCTGGTCTCACTGCACTTGGCAGCAGGGATGTCTGAGTGGCTAGACTTAAGGAGTACCTGAATCCACCTTCTTTTCTGTGTCGGTTTTCTATCCTCTCAAATTCCTCAGATGCCAGAACCATCCCACTGTCTGTTTGATTGTCCTGGAAGGAAGCAACAGGAGTTATCAGTAACATCCCTGTCAGCTGATCAGAGTGGGAAGGGAGAAGGAATCGTTCAGGAGATGAGTTCCTGTGTATCTATCTGTGATGGGAAAAAAGGAGTAGGGCCACTTTACCAGCATGCTCCATGGTCTTGCTGGAACTGATTTTCTTAGGTACCTTCTTAAAAACAGTATGTACAAAAGTAGGATTTGTGTGTGCAGTTCAGTGCCACTTTTTTTGGGAAAAAAAGAGTGTTCCCTGCCTGGAAGATGTGTTACCATCAAATCTGAGAGAGGTGAGATTTTCCTCTGAGACTAAGGGGATGATTTAAGTTTTGTCACTATAGAAAATAAAAGTACCAGCCCAGTTTAGATTGGCCAGGAAGGCTCCCACTGCACACTGTTGTGTGGGTCAAGACAGAGGAGGTGCAGACAAGCGTTCTGGAGTTACCTAGTCCTGGCTGGATTTCAGTATGCTTAACCAGGCCATGTCTACAGATTTAAGAAGAGTGAAAAGCAGGCTCTTCTCTGAGGTCCTTTCCAGTCCTTGCTTGTAGATCTAATCTCCCTGTTTCACACTCAGGCAGTACGAGCTCTGCTGTAGAGAAACCCTTATGTGCCAGGTGGAGAAATGAATGTGCATAGGACTGGACAGACTGAACAGAAATGACACAGACAGATTGACACTGGATAGGAGTGATCCTCCTTCCACAATCCTAACAGCAAATGTGCCAGCTGAACTTTTCTTTGCCCCCTGCTCAACCCCACTCAGATGCTACTCACCGGGTGTGCCTTGTACATTGTATGTGTCATGGGAAACTCTTCAAACGTCTTTATCCTGGATGGACACCTGATCTGATTTCCTCCGGTCAAACAACCAGGGAACGAGACACAGTTGTAGTATCTGCTGACAGAAGCATACTGTGTTCAGTAACAGTGAATAAACAGGACCTGAACCCGACCTTCTCTCCATGCAACCAGAGTATGCAGGGAGGTGAATGACCCAAATGGTGGATTTTGGGAAGGGAATACGGTCACCTCAGGCCTCTTAACCCCATATTACTTCTGCAGTGGGGAACACCATACTTTCTGATAGAATCAGGCCTTGATTACCTCTCCACTCTGGATAAGCAGAGTGAAGTCACATAGATCATAGAATCATAGAATGGGCTGGGCTGGAAGGGACCTTTAAAGGTCATCTAGTCCAACCCCTCTGCAGTGAGCAGGGACATCTTCAACCAGATCAGGTTGCTCAGAGCCCCGTCCAGCCTGACCTTGAATGTTTCCAGGGATGGGGCTTCTGGGCAGCCTGTGCCAAGATCCCAGCCATCACACTATCACAGCTCCCTAGAGACAAGAAGTCTGGGCCTGATTCTTTCAGTGAGTAAGGAATAGATCGGATGAAGCTCCTGCACTAGCTGACACCTTCTTTCCTTATCTGCCTGATGGGCCATGATGTGTTTAGTGGGACATGATGCTCTGGCAGTGTAGTTGGAGACAGGAGAAGGAATGCCATAGGCTTAACACATCAAGGGCTCTTTCTCATCAGCAAAGGAAAGTGATTTTGCTTTTATAAGCAAGATGCTATAACCTAAATGCTTGGATCACATCTGATCACCTGGGATTTTTCCAACCTGTTGCTATTGGGTTCACCCTATATCCCTCAGGCTCCCCTACAGCTCAGGCTGCTGGCTGCCTGCTGGGCTCTCTCTGCCCTTTTCAGAAGGGATTCACCTTGCTGCTAGGCTGTGGCATCGTATCCTCATGTCAAAGTCCTCTTCATCTGAGTTTTGCTGGGCAGAGGAAGGCACCTGGGAGAAACCATCATCTTCTGAGCTGTGAGAGTCGTTCAGCGGGATGTAATCCTTCCCCTCCTGGTAGGAAGAACAGTGAGTGGCCTTACAAGAAGGTGAAAGCTTTCCCACAAGAAAGGGCTCTACAAGCAGAAGCTGTCAGAGCTGGGGAGGAAAATTTCTGGGCTTGTCTTTTGTTTCTCTGGGTCAAAATATCTGGCTGGAGATTTCCATGCTCTTTGTGTTAAGTAGGTGCAAGTTTTGCAGGTGCATGGAGGTGTGTGAGCAGGAAAACAACCCAGTCCTACAGCACCTCCAGTTCTCTAGCCTACCTGGACAGAGCACTGTGCTCTGGGGGCACATCTCTATCCTACATGGACAGAGCAGATGTGCCCCCCAGACTGTGCTCTGGGGGCACATCACTGTGCCTTAGTCATGCCTCTGCTGGGATCCAGTGGTGGAAGGTTAAAACCAGGGACGTCAGGATGAGACAATACTCATATTTAAGCATTTAGCTATAATCTTATGAAATGGAACATCAACAAAATGTTGAAATCAGAGCTGCACGCTCGTCACAGTTAAAAGTCCTGGTGAGTTCCTGCATGGCAGTGATTAGTAAGAGTTTCAGAGAAATTTGTATATCTGACTGCTGTACTGGAACAGTTGTTTGGTTCACACGGCCCTGACATTTAGAGATGAGGATAGAATTTCAGAAACCCTGGTGAAGTTCTGGTTTTCATTATGCAGGCATGTGGGAGGCAGGAGTGCCAGGGCCTTGACTCAGCTCAAAAATTTCAAATAAGCATCTGGGGATTAGGATGGAAATACTGGAATGACGACTGAGAGGGTACTCACCCTGCAAGGAGTGCAGCTATATTAGGATGCAGCAAGAGGGCTAACGCAGAAATGAGCTCTCTAGTAGCTCTGGGAAACAGACCTCTCTGATCCCGGAAACCCTGTGTCATCCCTTGGCCTACACAAAGGTATTGAACTGGACAAGGAGTCAGAGGAGGGCACAGCGAGGGAGCTAGCAGTGGGAGAAGAAAGAGCTGTATGGAGGTGAGTGGGGACACAGAGAGGTTTTCACCTGCTGGACGTTCTCCTGAAGAAGGTTCCCCAGTATCTCCACCAGGTCGGAGAAAGTTGGTCTCTCCCTGGGATCACCGTGCCAGCAGCTCAGCATTATACGGTAACTGCCAAGAAGAGATGCTGGTTTTATGCCACAGAAACCCCCTCCTACCCCACTCTGCAGCTCCCACCCACGTGGTGCCCACTGGGACACGTACCTGCGCTGTGAAGGAAAGCTCAGCACCCCCCAGCACATTTACCATGTGGAACTACTGGAAGGGGGTTGGTTCATTAAGCACTGAATATAACAGTGCACAAGGAGCTAATTCACACACCTCTGATACCCTTCAGAGCAGGAAAGCACACTGTGCACTTACAGACCCATCCCAGTGTGGGTATGTGAGGGTACCTAGATAGCTCGGATTCAAACCCATCTGGATCACCCTCCAGGCAGCTGCTTGGAGATGTGTTGGCTCATCCCCCACCCTAGCTGAAAGGTTTTTGCATCCCACAGAGGGGTCTGTTCTGCCCTATGCTTGGATCTGTGAGGTTTGTACCATCCCACAGAGGACTCTGCTCTGACCAATGCTGAGATCCGTAGAGTTTCTGACTCACATTTCTGCTGTGGCGTACTCTGGGGCTCTCATCCTGGTACCGTCTTTGAGCCTCTGGCAAAACTCCTCATTGATCTGGACTCCAGGGTATGGAGATGCCCCTAAAGAAGGTTTGAAGAGGGGTGGGAATGTGAAATGCACCATCAGAAACCAGTCTGAGACTGCCCTTCCTCCTAAAACACTGGGAGATGTGGCCACTTCTCACACACAGCTTAAGTCCTTGGAGCTGCCTGAGACAGGCCCCTCTGCCTCACTGAGCTGGAGGCCACCTCTGCAGGCCTGTCTCCCCATCACCCTGTTTTGGGTGTATATGGCCTCCATATTTTTTTTGGCCTACACAGATGTCTCTTTCCATCACTCATTACATGTTCTTCAGAGCATCAGGGCCTCCTGCACAGACTTACCCACCAAGCTGCTATGTGGGAAGAGAGGTCTCCCTCAGCAGCATGTGACCCTCATTAGCACTCACCTAGCGAGAAGATTTCCCAGAGGAGGACCCCAAAGGACCAGACATCACTCTGGGTAGTGTAGACCTTGTCAAATATGCTCTCTGGAGCCATCCACTTCAGTGGGAGACGGGCCTGCAGGTGGGAGAGACAAGGCACAAGTGTTCAGTCAGAGACATGTCCCAGGACAGCCCTTCTTGTAGCAATGGGATGGAAGGGATGGAAGTAAATCAGAGCTGAGAGCTCTGCTCCTCTCTCCATGGAGGAATGGAGGTTTGGTTAGGTGACAGGGAGGGATGGAGACACTGAAAGAGGGAGGAAAGAGTATAAAAAAAGAACAGTAATTTAATGACAGGCTGAGGGGCAGAAGGAAGGAGACAGAGGTCTGGAGGAGGAAGATGGCACATACACCATTGGGCCAATGGTCCTTTGTTACAACCACACAGGTGGTTCCACTCCTCCTTTTTCATCTTTTCTTTGGTTTATTCCATCCCCAGAGTAGTTCATGAACACCTCAATGGGGCCTAATCTGTGTAGAATTTGAGAAGATGGCACTTACACTGCCTTTCCTGACATAGTCGGGGTCCTTGTAGATGTCCCTGGCCAGGCCGAAGTCACAGATCTTTACCACGTTGTTCTCTGACAGCAGGATATTGCGAGCTGCCAGGTCTCTGTGGATGCACTGAGGGCACACAAAGAGGAAGGGGCAAAATCAGAGGGACAGGAACCACCATCAGAAAGTGCAGAGCACCCCTCATCCCCTCATAAACCTGAGCTGGAATAGGGAAATGGTGGAAGTGGGAAGGAGTACAGATAAAAATTTCAAAAGGAGATTGTTAAGGACAGGATGAAATCCGAGAGGACTAATTTCCCATTTTTTGTGTACACAGGGCTACCTCAGACTTGCTGAGAAGTGTGAGGCAGATCGCTGAATCTCTGTGTGTGTCACTTGCAAAGTGGCTGTAGGCAGCCCTTCTTTGGTCAGGCATGCACAAAAGAAGAGGGGAGAGAAGGAAGGGGTGAACTCACCTTTCGGGATGCCAGGAACTCCATGCCACGTGCTACCTGGAAGCTGTAGCAGATCAGGTCTTCCATTGTCAAAGGACTTTGCCACAAGTCATCCACTGTCCAGGAGTACAAGAAAATGATTAGACAGTGGGCGGTCTCTTGTTCTCCTTGCCTTTTTCCAGGACTGTGGGATACAACCAGCCTCTTGGTGAGATACAGCCAGTCCTCAGTGCTAAGTGGAGTAAACAGCTCCCCTCTAGGATTTTCTGATTAGGTGGCAGAAAGCACACAGCAGGAACCTGCTCAAGTGTGAGCAGAATGAGTCCAGCCTCCAGCACACATCAGTCAGACAGAGTTGTGGGGAACAGGGCTTGAAGGGGCTTTGAAGGTCAGCTCATCATTCCTTCCCTAGGAAGGAGCCACTGAGATCCCCCTCAATTCTCCTTTCTTTAGGCTAAAAAAATCCAAAGGGGTTTAATCCTTTTCTGGGTTTTGGGAGTCTATTACAAGACAATAGTCCTGTTCAGGGAATTGTCATGCAACAGTGGAGTGATCAGCTCCAAGGCTGGGTCCCAGCTCCCCACTGTCATGCCCTACCCATTCCCATTAGCCAAATCTGACATTTTTTTGGTGAGCCAGGTGAGGAGCTACTGCCAAGGCTGGACTATTACCTTCCTGGATTGGCTGCGCTGTCTGGCTCTTGTGCATCAGAAAGCGGTTGAAGATAGCGCTGTCACTAGTCCCAGAACGACTCCTCCTGTCTGCTCTCACTGCCTCCACGATGGACTGGACCTGAATACGCAGCCTGGGAGACTTCTCCTGGCAAGTAGACCAAAACAAAAAATCTCAGCAGGCAACATCACACTGTAACTGCTGTGCCCATGAGCTGCACAGTCTTTTCCTGCTCTCAGACTGTAATTCTGGCCTGGACGCGCTCTCTTCTACTGCAGAAAGAAATTACTTCCCTGATGCGCACATGAACCAAGATCACTGTGTAAAGTTGATCTGCTGCTAGGCAGAGGGTGTCTCTGTCCCACAGTCAGATCATGCTTCAGGCTACACGTCTCCCTTCCCCAGACATGGGAGAGCTCCCTAGGGACAGCTCCCTACTTACCCTGTAAGGACTGAATCCTTCCCGCTTGGTCCGCAGGTAGTTGGAGAGGTTTCCATACTTGCAGAACTCAACAATAACCATGAGTGGACCTGGTGAGAAGACACCACAGGTTAGGGGAAGAGGTAAAGGCTTGGGATGGTCAGAATTTTTCCCTGACTCATGTTACGTTCAGCCCCGCTGAGCTGTGGCACCTGCCCTAAGTGCACACAGAAACACCGATAACAACCCCGCATGATGATGAAGGGAGTGGAACATCTCCCTGATGAGGAAAGGCTGAGGGAGCTGGGGCTCTTTAGCCTGGAGAAGAGGAGACTGAGGGGTGACCTTATTAATGTTTATAAATATGTAAAGGGCAAACGTCAGGAGGATGGAGCCAGGCTCTTCTCAGTGATGCCCAATGGTAGGACAAGGAGCAATGGGTGTGAGCTGGAACACAGGACGTTCTGCTTAAACTTGAGAAGAAACTTCTTTACTGTGAGGGTGCCAGAGCCCTGGGACAGGCTGCCCAGGGAGGGTGTGGAGTCTCCTTCTCTGGAGACATTCAAGACCCACCTGGACACCTTCCTGTGTAATCTCATCTAGGTGTTCCTGCTCCTAGGGAGGGGGATTGGACTAGATGATCTTTCCAGATCCCTTCGAATCCCCAACATTCTGTGATTCTGTGGTCACACACGTGGCCAGCAGAAAGGACACAGGGGACAAGCACTGAACTCCAGGAGCAGGCACAGCTTGTTGCTGTGGGATATTTACCATTGGGTTTGGTACAGGCACCCAGCAAATTCACCACGTTGAGGTGATTCCCAATGTGAATGAGGATCTTCAGCTCTGACATCAGTGCCTTCTGCTCACTTGCAGTAGCTCCCTCTGGAAACACACAGACCATGTCATGACACCTCCTCACAGCTATTCACTCCCCCTTGCCACCCTTCTCTTAGCAGAGTGTTAACGTGAGTCTTGCTGAGGAGGCTGTGACCCCAAAGCCTTGGTACATTTTGTTATTGCCTGTTTCCATACAAAATGTCAGAGCCTTGTATGGAGCTGCCAGGATCCCTGCTGTAACGCGTCGGGTGCTCCCTGTAGGTGCAAGGACACAGAGCAAAGGACAACACAACCTGTGCCCAACAGATTTTTTTTTCCTTGTGATAGTTGTGCAGGAATAAAGGATCACTTGAGGCTTACATACATGTTTGAATCTCTGCCCTTCTGGCCTCCAAACAGAGATAACGAGCCATAAAACAATTTGAAGGAAAATTAGGAACAAAAGGCATCGCAGTCTTTTGATCATGACTGAAGATAGGAGCTGTCTCAGCTCAAACCCAGAATATCTTTTTATGATTCCTCTCCAATAGCAAACACAGTGTTGTGCCCCTGCCAGCTCTCTGTACCGCGTCTTCTCTCCGAGTACCTAATTTGCACCAGCCCTTGATCCTTTGTTTTACCCTCAGGGTTTGTTCTCCGGTTTTGTGTGCCTTCTTCAGACTTCCCTGCTTCCCCATATGCATTTTGCCTTACTTGGGAGTTTGTAAATTTAGTCAGAGAGAGAGAAGCATCCTGTTGAGCTGCAGCTGATGGGCCAGGTGAGAGCCATGCCTCAAAGGACTGTAAAGCAACCTTGCATGGGCAGGCTTCCCTCTGCAACTGCTGTGCAGATCATCTGGACACTTGCAGTGGTACATACTGCTGAGATGAGCCATGACTCGGTTGCCACATACAGGCCACTAGTGGCCAGAGGCTGCCTTGGCATTTTTGTTTGGTGCCAAATTACAGAATAACATTCTGGATGCCTGTTTGTAAGTGTAGTTATAAAAGCTTAAAATCTCACTCTGGATTGACCAGGCTTTGGGTGCAAAGCTGATTTAGCCCTCAGAGCTGCAACCTGCTTCTTCACCCAGCTCTGAACTTGGCCCATGAACTTGAAATACCGGCACATTTGGAAGAAGGCAATTGGGAACAACACTTCCTTCAGTGACCTGCCAAAGAGGGGCTCTGGATTCTTGTTCTTCCTTTGAGACAGATCTCATTCTTTGCCTTTGAAGAGGCTTTCCTTAAAAGCTGAGTTCTCCAAGTCCCTGCTGTCTGCCCCGCCACTTGCCTCCCAGTGCAGCTGAATGGGGTGAAAACATCCATCAGAGGAGATCAAGAGGATCAACTGTGTTGAGGCCAAGAAGCCATAAATTAAAAGGTTGGCTCCAGCTCCTCTCCTCTAGTTCAGGACTGGCTCAAGCAGAAGCACTCAGGAGTGCTGGTGGGAGACAGAACATTTCCCAGGGCCTTAACAAATGCCTTATGCAAAAGACAGGCGTTTACAGGGTGGACATTCCCTGGCAGATGTCTCACCCTTTGCTGTCCACACAGACTCCATATTCTGCTTCGCTGTCCACATACCTTTCAGCATTTTCACTGCTACAGTCTCACAGCTGTTACTTTTATTGATCCCAAAAGCTGATGCTTCTACCACCTTCCCAAAGGCACCGTGACCCAGGACTTTACCTATGGGCAAGGAGAGAGGCAGTGTCACAGCAGGTACAGCACATGCAGAATGGAATGAAAAAACAAACAAACAAAAAAAACCCCAACAGGAAACCATGGGAAGAAGAAAGAAGAAAGGTCATAAAGGAAAAGGAAGGAGTGGAACATGTGCCCTTCCCAGAGCTGCTTGCTCTGTCGGTGAGAATAAGAGAAAGGATGATGGAAGGAACCGAGGCAGAGCTGGCATGGACAAAGCAGAGGAAGGAAATGGCCCTGCAGAAGTGAGGGGCTTTTTGTTGCCCTCAAACAGAGTGTGTGGGAAAGGTAAATGTGACACCTTGCAGCAGAGCAGCCAGGGCTAATGTCACTGCTCTGTGCCTCAAAGGTAGTCTGCAGCTCTTCTAACCCTCCCAGACAGAGGGAAGATACTGCAGGTGGGTGTCTCAGCATGAGGAGGATAATGGATACAATCCTGGTCTTGAACTCAGGGTACCTGCTATAGATTAAGCTGTTCTGTCCAGATTGCCAGTTGGAGAATATGGAGATGTGCTTTAAAGAATGCCCAGATGTCTCCTAGTCTCAGTGATGCCTGTGTGAGTACACTGGGAGAGTCTGGGCTTACAGCTGGCTCAGACCTGTCCATAGTCAGACCCAAAGAGATTTCCCAGGTGCATCTGGGTTTGAGGGACACTCTGGGGAAGAAGATGGGAAGCCTGAGGCAGAAAGAAGGCATTAAATACACAGAGGTGTGTAAGAAACCTGGAGAGTGAGTCTGAAGGACTGGTGGGAAGCCCTGGCTGCAGCGCACAGTGGCAGGGAGGGGGTCCGGCTCACCTAGGCGCAGGCGGTCTCGTGGGAACTCCCACTTGCTGGAATCATAGGGCAGGTACTCGCACTGCTCCTCCAAGGGCACCTCGCCAGGGTCCATGATGATGGAGAGGTAGCCTGTCTTGATGTCTGCATGGGCAGGCTGCAGGAATCAGCCAACACAAAGGGTGAGGAGATGCCCTCCCTGCACTGGGTGCTGAGTCCCAGAGGGGATCTGGTTCCTTTACCTGCCTTGACCTGCTTCACCCTGGCAAAGGCCACTCCCTGTCACCTCCCTTACCCTGTCCTTGGCAGTGAGAATGCTTGAAGCATCACTCAATGACCTCCTTTTAGTAGATGCTGTCATATAACCCCACATCACAGCAATGGTGTTGCTCCAAACCCTGTTAAGCCACCTCCCCCGCCCAGGGACAGAGACAGTCACATACCCTTTTGATGTTACAGAAGATGAGGATAAGGAGAATCCAGAAAAAAACAGCGATAACTCCAGTCCCAATCAGGATGACAATCTCCACGTTGGTCCTGTCATCAGAACCTGTGGGATGGGAGGGAAATTGTAGCTTCAGAGATTCCCATCCATGCATCAGCTTAGACATCCCTTGTGGCCTGCTTCAGGGTGTGGGGAGACTGGGGAGGTGTATTTCCCTGAGCTAAATATCCTCTGGGCTACAGATCCTCCTGTGACAGCACCATGCCACCAGCAAGGCCTAGGGACTTTCACTGCCTTCCACTCGCTGGTGTCACAGGGAAGAGGCATGGGACCTTGGCCACACTCCTACTCCAACCCTTCATCCCCAGGGGTGTTGTGGCTGCTGGTACCTTCCACGGAGACACTGGCCGAGGAGTTCACACAGCCCTTTGCATTGCAAACACTGCACAGGTAGAGCCCAGCATCCTCTTCCCTCACCCTCTGAATGCTCAGCCTCTGGTTGAAGTCCGCCAGGTCGATCCCTGTAAGGCACAGAGGGTTATGGTGGTCACTCACAGGGAGGGGGTATTAGTATACTGGATCATTCAGGCTCAAAATAAAGCTCCTATTTTTTGGCTGGTTAATTTTAGATGGTGGAATGAAATTGCACCAGTTGGTAGAGGCTCTCTGCTGTGGCCTGATGGCCTCAGAAATACCCCAGAGGGGCCTTCCCTGGGCAGTATATGGAGGGAATGAAACCCCCACAGACAACACACCAGGGATGGTGCCCAGGCAGCCCAGCTGGTGTGTCAAGCTCTGCTTCAGCTCCAGGACCTCTTTCTTTCCCTCTGCACTGTGCCTGGATCCTTCCCACGTTCATTCCATGAGATGTGGGTTGGACCCTGCATGAGCAGGGATGCCAGGCATTAGGCTGGGAGTAAGAAGATGAATGATTTATTTCTCTCTCTCTGCTCTCCAGCTGAATGTGCACATGCACAGACAATGCTGAGCCAGGCCCTAGGGCATAGACTTGGCTGGTGAGACTGCATCAAACTGGGATAGAACATGATTAAAACCAGAGTTCAGCCAATTCAGAGAACAGGCGCCTTTGAATGGGCACAGCAACTCCCAGAACCCAGCAGTGTTCAGCTCTCCAGCTGCAGGACGTGACACCCCCACTTTGATTCACCCCCAGCCCACCGTACCTGACACTTCTTCCACTAGTTTCTCGTCTTTGTACCAGCTGATTTCAGGAATGTGGTTGCCGTCCACCTTACAGCGCATCTCTATGGAGTCGCTGACGTTCACCCAAATGTCTGTCAGGTTCTGCTTGAGGCGGGGGATCTCCAGGGCTGGAGAAGCAGCACAAAGAGGAGGAGGGGAAAACAGGAAACTGATTGATCAAAAGAACATGTGTGTTCCCAGGGGGGCTTTGGGTCTCTGACCCCTGATCTCTTGAGAACCCAGGTGCCCTGCCTTTGCCACCTTGAGTTTAGCTTGTTTGTGTGGCTTCCCCCGGGGATGGATGGGAAGCTGATGGCAGCAAGAGCACCAGCTCTCCTCTGTCATTCCCACCTGCCCTGTGGACCCTCACCCTGCACAGAGATGTACTTCTTGTGGCAGTGCTTCTCCCGGGTCTTCCTGTTCTGCACCTCACACACGTAGTCTCCCTCCTCGCCCAGGGAGATGTTGGGGATGGTGAGCAGCAAGGTCGCATCGTTGGAGTCAGGCTGGAAGCGCAGCTCCCCCTGCATCTTGGTGGCATAGTGGTGGACGTTCTTGCAGTCCAGCACAAGGGGATTGCCCTCCTCGTCATGGAGCTTGGAAAGGTTCAGCCGATACCACTGCAGGTTCTCATAGGTGTAGTTGTCTGCATTGCAGCTCAGCTGTAGGTCCTGCCCCTCTATGGGCTCGTCCGAGGGTTGGGACTCAATCTCAAACCCATCTGGAATGGCTTTTAGGAAGGAAATGAACATGTGAATGAGTTTTTTCATGGCTGAGCTGCCAGACACAATGAAATTGTCTCCTTGGGCTCAGCTCTCTGTGACACGCCTGTCCTCAGTCAGGGTAAAAGAAATTAATCCAGAGCAGAACCGTGACATGCAAACTGCTAGCAACCAGGAGCGAGTTAGCCCAGCGAGTGCTAAGTATATGCTGAAGCCCCAGGGGCAAATTAAGACAGAGTCACAAGTGAAGTAAGTCTGGGGGGTCTGAATTAGGCTGTTAGTGCTCTCAGCTCAGCTGCACCTTTCTGAATTGCACACATGCTGGCTTTTACACGTGCAGGCAGTTACACAGCCAGGCTGGACAACTGCACACGCAGAGCATCACTGAAACAGCGACTGGAAACATTCATCTGCCTCCACAAAAGCTGGTGGCTCTGACACCACAGGTACTACCTCTGAGGGCCATGAGCTCAGGCTTCTCGGGTCTGTCCAGAGAGGCAGGATGATAAGTCTGTGCTGTGCCCTTGCTGGGCTCCTTGTCCCCAGTGGACAGGGACAGACTCCTGCCAGCAGAGGGTACCGCTGGCAGGAAGCCGATGTAGCCCTATATGGGCCACGACTCGCACTGCTGGGCTGTCAGCTTCCTTCCACCACCAAAATCCCGTGGGGACCCTGCCGAGGGCCTCTGGCCAGCAGGACCCCGCCTGGGATCGGCTCGAGCAGTGCCACTAGAGGATGCTCATGGACCAGGCACATCTCTAGCCCAGAACCTGCCAGGGCTGCTCCAGGATCTAGGCACAGGCAGCGACACCTCATCTCCAGGTCTGCCTGCCAAACTCTGCCTGCACTATCTGCTGCCAGGGCTCCAGGCTTTTGCCCCTCCGCAGAGCTCTGGGCTAGCCCTGCTTTCCTGCTGGCTTCCCAGTCACTGTTTAAGGTGCTAACTGTGAATGACAGGACCCAGCAGGTCTAGGGACCGGCCTATTTCAAGCAGAGAGCTCGGCTGATGCAGGTGAGGGGATGTCTGCAGTACTCACTGGTCACGTAGAAATAGATCAGCCGCTCGTCTCGACCCACTTTATTAGAGGCGATACACTTGTACATGACTGAGACGTTGGCCTCCTGGATGGCCAGTTTGCTGACTGTCTGATGGGGAAACAGAGCATGAGAAGGAGTTAGGAAGAGCAAGGGGGAAGAGAAGTAGGATTGGTGCTGTTCTCTGGCAGACAGCAAAGCCTGGCCCCAGTTGACAGCTGTACCTGGGAAAGGGTCATGCAAAAACAACCCCTTATTCAATAGCCCTTTGTGCATTTCAAGCCTCATCTGCTGGCTCTAGCAACTACAACACGTTTTTATTCCTGATCTCTACTCCTTTTTACAGAGCCTAGCCAGCACAGATGCCTCACCGTGGAAGCAAACTTCTTGCTAAGCCCCTTGGGTCACCATGGGACTGATCTGTCCCCAGCAAGGAACACGATGCAGGGCTGAGGGGATGGGTAAGCTCCTGCTGGGGAGAAAGGGAAAGGACAACAAGGCTTTGATTCCCTGAGTCCTCTGCAGTTAAGTGACTACTTAGTGTCCCACAGAGTTCAGTGGACTTCACAGGTACTTACAGACCTGCAAGCACTCCTTTTATCCATAAGGGAAAATCAAACCTGTGAAAGCATCCCAGCTCTCACCACTTCAGGAAGAGCTGTCATCTTCTCCCTCCAAATGCCAAGTGTACATAGACATGGTCCTAAAAGCTTCCTCCTCCCTCCTTCCAGCAAGACATGACTAAGATTGGGCAAACAGCCAGGCTGCTGTCCTGGGAGCATGGACCCAGGAGATGCTGTGTTCAAATAAGCCAGGAGAGGCAGCTGGGGGGTAAGGCTGCTCTCCTCCCCCCGCCTCACACTGCAGCCTGTGAGCTGCCAAATGTGTTACAAGCACTCCCCTTAGAGGAGAACTGCAGTTTGAAGCACAAGTTTCTCCTCCCTCCCAGTTTAAATGACAAATTAATCACACACAAAAATCTCTCTAATGAGACAATGTTTAAAAATAAAAAAAAAAAAATAAAAAATTTGTGTTCCTACAGGGAAACTACTTTGCCTTTACTACTCATCCCACAGACTTTGGGAAGCGTTTCCGTTCTAAGTGGCCATGTATTAGCTTGTGTTAATCCAAAGGAACAGTCATTCATTCCACGCATATTCAATGCAGCTGAAGTGACTTTATTACTAGTACTTTTGTGCGTTGCCTTTTCCGTTTCTTGGGGCTACTCAATATAGCTGAAGTGACCTTATTGCTGGCACTTTTGTGTGCTGCCTTTCCTGTTTCTTGGGGATTTTCCTTCTAATCTGCACTGTTACGTTTGAGTTGCTGTTTATGGATTTGACATCACCCTGCTGTCTGCAGCGCATGGCTGTGCCTTACACACCCTGTGGCTCCTTCTGGCCTTTCTGGACAGAATAAAAACCAGAGGAGGTTGGTAAGAGAAGACAGGCAGAAAGGAGAAGGAGAGGAAGAGAAAGCAGATTTGAAGACATAGCATCCCACCACAAGTGGAAGAGGTTTTGTCTCTGAGAGCTCTTGCATGTCCCTGGGCTGCAAAACCTATGTTGGACCTCCAGGACAGTTACAACCAAATAGATGGAATGAGAAGGACACACGCTGAGGAATAAGAGGAAGAGAACGAGGGAAAAAGGAAAGATCAAAAGGGACAAAGGTGAGAGTCACATCTGGAGTGGGACACAAGGGCTTCTTGCCCAGGAGCTCCCATCACCCCTGCTCGCCTCCCAGGGGTACACTAATCCCTGCCGCTTCCTTTGGCTGCTCTGGGAGGAGCAGCATCTGCCCCTGCCACCCTTTGGCAGAGTGACGAACTCCTGGCTCAGCCAGAGGACGGGAAGTGCCTTTGGAGGTGTGTAGGAAAACAGGAAGTGACTTTCGGAAACGGGGGCCCATTTGTTTGTTCTGCATCTCTCTGTGAGCGGCTGGTGCCCGACACCAGCGGGAACAGGAACTCCGTCATGGTGCAGACCTGAAACTCGTGGCTACTAGAGAGACAGAAAGAAACAGGCAGCAAGCAGTGTCTGGGTGTTTGCAGGTCACACACTGCAATGAGGGAGAGATGTTCCTTCCAGAGAGGAAACGCTGTGATGGAGAAGTGGGCTCTGTGGGGCATGTGCTCTCATTCACAAACCTGCAGTGGATGGATGGCAGCATCTCCATACCACCCCCACCCCACCAGGATGGGGACAGCTGGATGAAATGCTCTGCTACACACATGGATGTTCCTAAAGCCAGAGATTTCCTGGTCAGTTTGTGGCACCTGCTCTCCTTTCCCAGCTGCCCAGGCTGCTCTGCGGGGTTCGGCTCTCCAAAAACAGCTCAAGCAGGAGTGCTTAGAAATGGTCATGGGAGCCCCCACAGCATATCCCCCATGCCCTGTGTTCAACAGGGATCAGTGTAAACCCTCCTGGGCAGTCAGCCCCAGTGACAGCCCCTCTGGACTGCAATTTCAGGGTAATTTCTCAAAGATGACAGTTCTCCCTTGTTCTGGGGCTGCCTGGTACCGCCGAGCCCCAGAGCTGGGAATGGCCGCTGATGGTTTACTTTAGAAGCAGAGGTGTGAAGCCCTCTCCAAATCTGTCTCTGCCAAGCTCATTTCCAGGTCACTTTTGCTGGCTGATCACAAAGGACCTTTCCGAGGTTTAGGGCCACATCCTCACCTTGTTCCGCCCCTCCACGAACTCCACCCAGGTGTCAATGCTCTCGATGGGGTTCACCGCGTCCTGCGGCGACACATCTTTCCAGTCCTTGCACTCAGGCATCCGATCCCGCTGATGCCGCCTTGCTGCCCGGTGCCTGCTATTGCTTATCCAGCAGTCAGGAAGCACCAGGAGAAAGAGGAGAGAGATGGAGAGAGGGTCAGCTGGGAAGAAGGCAGCAAAAATAGCTTTGTGTCTGAGAATTGACACGCCTGTCCGCTGACTGTGAAATGTCCCGGGTCATTTGGTTACACAGTTCTAATGTGCTTTATAAAGTGCTCTACAATCACTAGTGAGGCAAATGTTATCTCTGGGTATGAAAATTGAGGCAGGGGATGGATACTGGTGTCCTAGGCAGCTTCTTCACCCCCAGGCCTGTGGTTTCATCCTTTCCTGCTAGGTGTGGAAAAAGGCAGGAATGAAATCCATTCCTGTGTGTCTGGGGCAGTTATTGATGTCACTTTGCTCAGCAGCAAGGCCTTAAACCCCTGCTGGGACTGAGTCAAGGATGTCACAGTCTGACTGGGTGCTGGCCTGGAAAGCAGAGGGTGCAGCACCTAAGGGTGCACTACCCAAGAGTGCACCTCCTGTACCTAATTCAGCAAAAATCAGGAAGGAAACATCTCAAGTAGAGATGCTGCTGGCATTTCACAGGGGCACAGTAGCACCTCTTTGGGGCTAAGGCAGGATCAGGGGGAGAAGAGCCCAAATCTGTCAGGGACCTGGGATGCTGCAGCCTGCAGGGTGGTTCTGAAATGCAGGTGGGGCAGGGTGATGGGAGAGTCAGCCCAAAATCCAGAGTGGGAGGTGAAGAAGGAGAGGTCCTATGGGTGCAGAGAAGCAGGGGGGAGCTGAGCACCCAAGAGCAGTGGCAAGGGTGCGTGCTGGCAGCACCGGGCAGAGCGCTCGGCAGGGCGAGCATATCGGCGAGCTGTGTAAACAACAGGAAGCTAAAAAGAAGCCTCCTGCATCCTCTGGAGCTACGCTAGGCAGAAATACGGTGGCCTTGGAAGACAGTGCTCATAATTCATGGGCCCCTCTGCTTCCTGACAGGGCCACGGTACACTCACATGCGATGGAGAGTCTCTGGCGTCCCTGGCTTTGCAACAGCCTGCACAGGGCTGCGGGATTTGGCTTCCTCCAGGCACCCTGATGTCCACCGCCCTGACTGCTCTGGCTACAACTCCCCAGCATCCCTTTTCCTTCTTCCTGTGAGGCTGCTGCTAAAAAATGCTACTGCAGCCCTGCCTGGTGCTGGCCCAGCTTCCCAGGGCACAGGCAGTGGGCATGCACCCTTCCTGCCTACCTATTGGCGCTGCCTGCACAAACACCCTCCTGGCAAACCATCCCGGCAGCTGGCAGAGGTCTGGCACTTCCCCCAGTTTCAGCAACTCTTCCCTGCACACAGTAGCTCTGCCACCCTGCCTACGAGCGCTTTTGCTTCCACCATGACCTAGCAGAAGATAAAGGACCAAAAAATCACAGAGATTTCAGTGCAGGAATGGGGTGAGCCCCAGCTGCTGTCTCAGGGTCTCACCAAGGGGCTGTGACAATTTCTTCTGCAATCTGCCTCAGTTTCCCCATTAGCACAGTGGTCAGTGGTTTTATTGCAGGTGCTGTGAGGTGTGGCCAGGCCATGGACATCTCCTGCCGGATGCAGATGGCCGAGGACATAGGGGAAGTTGTGGAAGCCCTTAGTGTCTGGGACCAGCCAGGCTGGGCCAAACTCCCACACAGAGCACAAGTGTCTCCGTCAGGCTCCACTTTGCCTCGCCACAGGGTGAGTTGGTGTACAGTGCCCCGAGCTATCAGTCAGTGCTCTCCTCCTCTTGCCATGTTGTGGCTGGGACAGCAAAAGCGAGTTGGGATCTGGGATACAGCCATGGTCACAAGGAGCCCATAATGCCACGCTGGTGGCCTGGTAAGACACGGGTGTTGGAATAAATGATACTTACAGGCTGCGTCGGGAGAACATCCGACAGGGCATCCATGGCCTCCACTGCCACTGGATCCCCTCTGGTGCTGGGATGCCATAGACCGTGCAGGTGAGGGCCTGGGGGCTCCTCCGGGAGTAGATGCTTGGAGAAGAGGCTTCCTTCTCATGGATTCGTGGAGGAACTGTAAGGATCAGAGTGACACTGTGAGCGGCTGCAGGTTCAGCTGCTGCATCCCCAGGCCAGGCACAGCCCTCCCCAAGCCCACCTATAGAGAGACCAGGCACTAAAGCACTGTGGCTCTCAGGCAGCTCCTGGGGAGCTCAGGCCTGCAAGGCAGAGAGGCAGAGGAGGTTATACTAAGGCAGATTCAAGTGACAACATTTCTCCTTCCTCTGCAGAGTGTGACTCTGGATGCTGCAGGGCTCAAAGCATTATCTGGCAGTCCCCAGCACAGGGCTACAGAGCTTGCTGGAGACAAATCTCCAAGCAGCAGTGCCCTTCCAGAACGTTTTGTGCTGGCATCTGGTTCCTGCACAACAGGAGCTTCCGACCCAGAGGAACTGCTCCAGCTCCAGGCTTCACGTGTGTTGCAGCTGCCCTGCCCTCAAGTCTGCATCAGTCAGGGTCACCCTCAGCAGCAGCTCCAACTGCAGTTGGGAAACTGCCCCTGAGCAAGGACATATCCTGCCCAGAGTGATGGACACAGGAACAAAACAGTGCTGTATTGCTCAGGCCACAAGGAACCAGCCTCACTGTAACCAGAGCATCCCTCAGCAACAGGGAAGAAGGAGATGATGTAGGTGCCAACTGCTTTAGGACAGCAGTGGGGACCTGGTCTTGGAGCAGCCCAAAGGCTGGAGCCATGGGCTCAGTGCTCTCCCCTCAGCCCCAGCCCCCTCCCTTACCGTTGACAATTAACTGGAGGCTGATGCGCTTCTCCAGCCCCGCCAGCCTGTTCCGCAGAACCAGCGTGTACGTCCCAGCGTGCTGCTCCGACACATCCTTGATCTGCATTGAAGATTGAGATTGCTTGGGAATTAGCTTTCCGTCCTTGTACCTGCAGGGAGGCAGAGAGAAAATGCAGCCATGGGGAGGAAGTGTCCCACCGGCAGCTGGGCAGGGGTTTGCTGGTCCCCACTAGAGCACAGCCAGGGCACCCCTTGCTAGGACTGTGGACCTCTCTGGAGATACCCTTGGTCTTTTCCTAGACCCAAGTTACAGGTCTGTGCATTGTCTTGTATGGACATGTGTGAGGTCAAGGATGTCACAGCTCTGCCCTGAGCAGTGTGCAGGTGTGAAGCTCCCAGCTCCCCACCAGCTCTGGTGGAAGGGCAGCATGATGCGGTGCACAACCTGGCTCACTCTTTTGCTCCTCTGGGCAGCTGTGATCCCTGCTGCAGGGGGACGAGAGGGGCAGCTCCTGTGGGAGCTCCACTTGGCCTCTCCAGACAGTGCAGAGCTGCAAAGCCAGGCCAGGAACTTTGCTGCTTCTCCCGCAGACCTCACCTCCTCCCATCCCAAGCTGTGCAGCTGAGAGCCAGGGCAGGTGGGAGAAATGACCCACATGGGTGGAAAAAAGTGACATTTGGGACAAACTTGGCCACAGAAGGACTTAGCAAGAAGGCTAGGCTAGACTCCCCTAATTAGCAGAAGGAAGAAGGAAAGGAGCAGGTGGCTCAGGCTAAGAAAGGTGCGTTACCACTGGAAGTCTGGTGGGGGGTAAGCCACAACTTTCACTGGTAGCTTCACGGCTTCGTCTCCTGCAGTGGCTTCTATCACTGGGCCCTTCTTCCACTCCACATTAATAAAGGGCTTTTCTGCAAGAAAAAAGGTGAGCATGGAGGAGAGCAGGGCACAAAGGAACAGGCTGTCACCAAGCTCTCCACAGGGCCCGAGAGCAAGGATCAAGGACAGATGGGGTGTTGTGGCAGTGCAGTTGAAAACGACTACTTCTCTGCAATGATGAAATCAGTATCACCAAAATCCACTATTGTCTCATCTGACCAGATGACCCCCAACCTGTCTTCCACATCCCTGTTCTCCCTGAGCAGAAGAAAGTGGATACCAGGCGAGGCTGGGCAGGTCAGCACAGTGTTGCGACTCCAGCAGCTGAAGAGCTGCCTCTGCCTGGCTGTTGGGATCCATGGAGGACACAGAGAGACTGTGCTGCCCCAGGACTTTCTGCTGCCAGGAGACAGCTGCCCAGTGCTGACAGTGCCTTGTGCACTCACAGCTGGGTGCCTCCCAGGCCATCTATGCTGCAGCAGCACTATATCTGCTGCAGGGCCATGAGACCTCTGTGTTCTGCCGTCCCACTGGCATTTGGGTCAGTTTGATGTTTGCACCTCTCTCTATCGTCATCTTGGCACCTTGCTGAGCGTGATCATGCTTCCAGTGTGGTGCTGGCATGCAGAAGGGCTGAGGGACTGGAGGAAGGCTGGATCTCACTAAAGCAGAGTGGGATGGAGGTGCAGGAGCTCCTTTACTGAGCTTTGGGCCAAGCACTTCCTAAGCAGTTCGGGGATTGCTCGGCTCTGGCCGTGGCTCTGTGAGGGAGCAGAAGGCGCCATACCGTGCACAATGACGTCGGTGCTCTCCTCCAGCATCTGGGCACCGTTGGTGGCAGTGCACGTGTACCTGCCCAGGTCCTGCTGGCTGACATTGCGGAGGGTCAGGATACTGGAGAGCTCTGTGTGTGTCTGCAGGGACCGGCGCTCAGGCTCCATCACTGCCCGCTGCGTCTGCAGAAGGTGACAAAGAGAAGGGGATGAAAGACATGGACAGGATGGAGCTGTGCAGATGGGCTTCTCACATCTGCACTTCTTGCTGTCCAGCGCTCACCTCTCCCCAGACAGGCATCTCCACCACTGACTGCCATCCTCGGGGATGGAAAGGCAACACGCCCTATGTGACTGACCACCTGAGGCTGTGGCAGAGTTCAGCACATGTTTTTTGCTCTGATCTGCAGCCCAGTAACCAGGTTGGGAGCCCTACAGGTATGTGAACAGAGTGATGCCCTCAGGAGATTTCTCTGTCTCACTGTTCACAAGAGGCAGAATCTACCACAGCGGGAAAATATAGCAGGGAAGGGACCCCCTCACAGGCTCTTGGTAAGCAGGGCTGTGTGGCTGGAATAGCTCCTTTTAAGCTAACCATGTTTGCTCTGAATTTGCACTGGTGGAACTGAAGCCAGTGTTTGCCCAGGAGAGCCCCAGAGCAGTAACGCCTCAGCAAGGAGGGTGCTTTCTGCCAGGAAAAGGGGTCTTCCCTCTGCCTGCCTCCTGCTGCAGGAGAGAAAAATGGGAAAGCACTCTGACTGAGATGACAGCATGGTTAGGATCATGAAGCAGAGCCCTGCCAGTGATGTGAAGAGGAACAATGAAGGGCCAGGCGGGGACGACCCAGAAGGAAGTGGTTCAGGGCATGGGGAGCTGCTCAATTTGCTGGTACCTGTTTGCCAGGGTAAGTCCACTGGAAGCGGACGCCAGAGTTGAACTCGGCCCACACTGTGCAGTTCAAGACCAGCTTCTCTCCCACTAGCAGCTCCATGGCTTTCTTGGGATATAGCTGGATGTCGTACAGCTCACTCCCTGGTGCAGAAAAGGCAATGATAAGACATTTCTGACCTAGTAACTCTTTGACTCAGACTATGCAGTTACAGGAGGCTTGGGTATGTCCTCCCGCTGCTTTTGGTGTATCTTTGTCATACAGCAGAGGAGGTATAAACACCATGCAGAGTCTATGTAGCTAGAGAGGACCAAAAGAACCCCGTGAGCCACACTGATGGACTTCAGGGTCATCCACACTGCCCCCCTGCACCTTCCCAAATATTCACCTGCTATATGAATGATGAAGAAATTGGATTTGAAGACCTTCTTGTCAATGACAGTCTCACACTGGACGAATAAGGAGTCCCTGATCAAATGTGTAGGTACCTGCACCCCCTTCTTGTTGTCCCAGAAAGTGCTTTTCCCGTCAGGGTGGATGAGGGAATTTTGCTGGAAAAATCAACATTTTTGCCAACTGAAATAACAGGCTAACAACATTCCCACCCCTTCCAGGCTTTGCGCTGGCTAACATGTCCCTTTGGTGGGAAGAAATGATGCAGCATCATGCTGTGCCGGCCTCCCTCCCTCTCCCTCTGAGGGTTTGTCATCTAGGAATCCGCAGCCTCCCCTAGACCCTGAGCAGTTGAGCAGTCGTATCCTGCACCATGAGCCTCCCCGTCTGCAGAGTGGGCCAGAGACTTCCAGGAATGGAAACTTATAGTGATAGCTAAGGAAACTAATGCTGATGTCCCAAACATCGGCCCCACTGGGATGAGTGCTGACCTTGGGTAGTGTCCTGCCTGGGCAAGGGAAAGGCCCCTGGCCCCCAGAGTGTCCCTGGAGGCCTTTGTACAATAGTAACACTCATCCTGGAAGGATGTCTTTGCATTGTAAAAAAAAAAAGAAAAAGAAAAAAAAAGGTACAAACAAACTGATAACAGCCTTGTTTTTAGTCATCAGCCCCAGGGCTGCAGCCTCCTCCCTTGTGGGGATGGTGACCACCTAGAGGGTTTGTAGATCACAGAGACCAAAGCAAAAAGGGGATGCTGTGGGGAAATGGAATTAAAGCAAAGTCTTGTTTTGTTTCATAGAGCTCCAGGGAAGAGAAGCAAGGTTAGCAGGAAACCTGAGGGGTCTACCCAAGGGAGCTGGACAGCACAGCTTCAGCCAGCAAATAAAACGAGGAAGCCAGTGGCTTGTACTTTCCATGGAAAATGTATCCCATGCATTTTCCATTCCTGGCAGTGCCTGGCCTACTTCCACTCAGGTAATTACAAATGCAGAACAAATGCAATATATGCCGGTCCAGAGTCTTGCACTGGCCGAGCTCTCACCGAGATCAGTGTGATGTTAAGATCTGGGATGGACACGAGGCATGGTACCCAAGTGTTCTCCTTCTTGCTGATGAGGAGGGTCTCCGGCTTGTTGATAAATGGCTGTTCAAAATCTGAAGAAGAGATATAAGTAGAAAAACAACTAAATAGGGACAAGAAAATAACTGGGAAGAGGGATAAACCAGAAGAAAAGGAGGCTCTCTGGCTTTCTTCATGAGCTTGCCAGAGCGAGTGGTGTTGAGCTGGATGGCCTCATCTGTGATGTGGGACAGTCAGAGGAGACACCTGGAGCTCGGGAATGCAAAGGGAGCAGCAAAGGCAGGCGCCTGGGCCAGCCGGCTCCTCTGCACCAAACACTGTACTGGTGGAGAGGCACTTGTGTGACATTTGGGCAGTGCTGGAAATAATCCCCCCTTTCCTGGCCCCCTCACGGTCTCTGCCTGGGTTTGACCCTTTGTGAAACCAGCGGGTTTTGTCCTGGGCTTGGTGCCTGCCCAGCTGGTGACTGTGCATGGCTCCATGGCAGGGACAGCGTGGGGCTGTGCCGCCCTGGTGCAGCAGCAGGCAGTGTGACCTTCCAGGGTGAGGAAGTGATCCACAGCGGAATGGTATGCAGATGTCATCCTGCAGCCATCCTGGCCGGCAGATAAACAGATGAGCTGAGCTTTCCAGGGCTGCCACCCCACTGCCTCCAACTGCTGCAACCACAAATATTGACAGGAAGAGCAAAACCACCCAAAATTAATCAGTGAAATGACTTGGCAAGGCCAGGGCCATTACACAGAACTCCATGTGGAACCAGCACCAAGAGGCAAAGTGTCTGCAGAAGGGGCTGTCCCATCCTGCTCAGTGCGCTGCCTGTGTCAATCAAGAAAAGACCAAGCAGGTCTCCACAGTGGAAGGGAACTGATGGCATCATATAAAGGAGACGTGTCATGGCCCTGACCCATCGTGCCAGGCACCATCCAGACACAGAACTCAAAGACCAACTGAATCCCAAAGAGCTGGCAAGGTAACAGGGCAGCACAGACCCTATTTCTGATTCTTTCTCAGATACACTGGAAAAAGCTGGTGAGACCAAGATGCAAAATATGCTTGTAACTCAAGCCATGGCTAGCCAGAGGGTAGGAAGGGTGAGGTTTGCCTTGCAGTGCCTCATGCCAGCTGCTGCCAAGGCACCTGCTCACCTGTCTGCTTGGCAGCGCTTTTGGTTTCAGAGTTTTTCAATTCTTTGGGTTCTTCCAAACAGGGCACAGAATCAGCAGCCACCCAGGTTAACCAAATGTGATGAAGACAAAATTGGAGGAGACATAGAATTGGGAGGCTGCTTGGTGTCCTCTGGCAGCGCCTCACTGATGGATAATTTCTTCTGCAGTATCAGTCCCTGCCTGGCTATTTCCACAGGGATACATACCTCACAGGGTGCTCTGAATAGAAACTGGTCTCTAGTGTCTCTGATGCCTGGTGTTGCCAGCATCTTTCCTCTGTAAGAGTCATGTCTCTGGAAATGTCCACCCAGCACGTGGTCAAGATTGACTTTGTTCATGGAAATTGTCCCCTGGGTGAAGGGGGTTCCATAAAGAGGTGGTGGGTCCCTACCTGGGAGACATGAGGCTGCCCCAGGGACCTGCTAGGGGAGATTTTATGGCTTCTGTTATGCTGCAATCAGATCCCAGTGGCCTTAAAAGTTACTCTTTATTCACTTGGATTGCAGCTAAATCTCTGATTTCAAGGGACTGTAGCATGAGGACATCTGCTTTTTCAACCCGAAACTCTTTACCTCTGCTACCCAACCCTTAAAGCTGCCTGTCTAAAATGACAAGATAAATTTGGTAATGATCACCATTTGGGGATCCTGCTGTTCCAATCACACTGGGCCCAGCCCAATCCAACCCAGTGCTCCCACTGTTAGGTCCATAAGGGCATTCCTTTTATTTTTGATCCACAAAGCTGTTGCTTCAATGATAGTCAAGCTGCAAAGATGTACTCTGGGTGAAGCACTTTTTTCTACAGCTTAGGTGAAACAAGCCACGCACAGGAGACGCGCTGGTCAGCTCTTATGAAAATACAGATTGCCCAGAGAATTATCTTTATTTCCTAAGGTTTTGTGCTGCCACAGGATTGCTGCCTTCTGAAATCACAGATCTGTTTCCGAGTGTGAACATGTTCCTTATTCCCTTCCCGAGGCCTGGGCATGTGAAAGGGAGGAGGCACACAACTGCCAGAGGTAAGAGACTATAAGGTCCCCTCCAAGCTCAAATGGTAGCCAAGAACTAACTGATTTATGGGACTGGTCCTGCTGCCAATGAGCTTGTGATTCATGCACTAACTCCCCTCTCTGACCACATCACATATTTTCTGTAAGGCTGTCTTAATGGGTCGGATGGGAATAATTTAGCATCTTCATCATTAATATATGCTAAGCTTTATGAGATGGGGGCCGTACATATCCTACTCCACCCTGATGAGGCATTCTGTACATTTACAGCACTATCTGTAGCTGTAATAAACTATACACCTAACCAGACACACGGGAAATGAGACATACACGTGGAGAGTTCATTTGAGAACTGAGCTGCAGGTAAAATACAGAAGAAGACATTTTTCCAGCTAAACACATATATTTTGTTCCTGGCAATTCCACCAAGCTCTCAACATGAGAAATGAGGTTGATGGATAAACCTGTGGTCTGATCATGCTGTCTCCAAACATCCCTGACACTTACATCAGCCCTTCCAAGCTCTCGAGGGACAGTTTCACATTGCAGCCCAGTTC
>NW_010313468.1:30761-39972 GCF_000700745.2 Antrostomus carolinensis
CAGGAACAGGCAAGGCTTTATCTGGATGTTCTGCAATGACTACGGTTACCGTATGCCTGGGCTTTCCTGACATGTCCCTTCTCCTGCCTGAAAGCCTGTCCTGTCTGGAAAGGCGGATTCTGAGGTTTCCTGGATGTTTGATAGCCATAACAGGGCACAGCCTGATTGGAGTGAGTATGAACATGTGCTGCGTAGCCATGTGCACAGCAACGCTGCGAGGTGTTGGCTGGATCTGTTGCACACACGCTGTCCACAAGCACTGTGAGTCCCATGGGCCTGGACAGGGTGGGATTTATTGCCCCTAAGCTACACCACACGTGCACACTTGCTGCTCTCTAGTAAATAGGAGAGCCATTACTGAGCTGCAGATGAGGCTGGAGGTGAGAGAATGTAGAAAAGGGGAAAAAGTGGCATTTACTAAATCACAAAGAAAATCAGGCTCTTGCAAAAGCACTTGTTAGACTGAACTTATTTTCAGCATGTGTAAGAAGTTCTCTACCTCCATCTTGATACAACACTCTAGAGTGTCTGAACACCCCTGTCCCACTCACAGATGTCTCCTCACAACACGTCTGGGATCCAGGGAAGCTCTGTCCTGTTTTAGGATGGGCAGCAGAGCCCACGAGAAGAGGAGGCAATTGCCCAAACAGACCTCCATTCCTTTCCAGCAGCTGCCCAGCTTTTCTGATTTACCCCTGCATTTTTCTCTGCATAGTTGCAGAGGCAAATTTGGCTTTGCCTTGGAACTTCTGAAAAACCCATCGTGTATGTCATGACCTGCCTGGCTTGTGACAACTGCACCAACTAATAAATGGGGGTGGAAAGAGAAATAGCTCAGCCAACTGTTTCCAGGGGACAGCGCTCGTTTATCTTCCTGCAGCGTGCTGCGAGCAGTGGGGGAGACAGCGGAGGAGGAGCCCCTGGGGCACGTGGAAGCCGAGTGTTGGCCCCACAGCCACTTGCTGAGCTGAAGCTCCAGCTTCGAGCCTGGTGGACAGCCCTCTACATCCAAAACACATCTCATAACCCTGACTGTGTGGGCAGCCCCTGCGCAGACAGCGTGGAGAGGAGCATCTGCATCTGCCACGGTGGAGTGGCTCCAGGGCCATCCAGCCTGGGGACAGCAGGAGGCTGCACGTGGCGTGTTTGTACCGTTCCTCCTCTCCCTCTCTCACTCTCAGCTTTACGGAACATTACCATCCCTAGCCACTAGCATCTTGGGGAGCCCCCAGCTGCCCAGAAGCTAACTCTTGTGCTTTTTTTAGTGGTGGAGCATCTCTGAGGCCTGGCTCTCGCTCCATAAATTCCTGCATTCCAGCCCGACTGGAGTGATGCCCCCGGGCCAGGACGTAATTGAATCCCAGGCGCTGCCACCATCCCCCAGAAATGGATGGATATTGGTTCCCTCAAAGTGTAAGGAGCCAGCCCTTGGCCCCCTGCCTGAGCCTGCAGCAGCCACGCTCTGCTGTGGGAGGACAGGAGGCACGTTGGGCTTCTGCATTGTTCTGGTCTTATGCTGGTGCATGAAGTGCCCCTGAGCCCCCCCAGCTCGAAGGCAGATGCTGCTGGATGGCTCTTACCTCTCACAAACACGTAGGTGCTGACTGCTGTGGTGCCCTCGATTTTGGCATCAATGTACTTGTAGTAGCAGCGGTAGTAACCCGTGTCGTTCGCCTGGGTCTCCACCAGCACCAGGACTTTGCAGTATGGCTTCGTGCCGGTCCCCTCGCAGTCTTCTTCTCGGATTGCCCGGCCGCTGCTGGGGGCTGCTGAGGCCACCAACTCCATCTCCTTCTCCTTCCCAGCAGGGTCCACCTTGCCCCCAGGCCACGACCACTCCAAGGGGTGCTGGCCTCTGGACATGAGCAAAGAGGAGAGTTAGCTTTGGGTTGAGCAGGGTGAACACAGTGGGGATTTAACTGCCCTGTAATGACTCTGTGCACATCTGCATGTGGCCCAGGCAGCCACTGTGCTTGGGCTGCAGCATGGAGGAACAGCCATCCTCCAAGGAGAAAAACAGGCACAAGGAGATGGCAGGCAGCTTCACTAATTGCTGAGCAAGCAGAGGCTTGTCCCATTCTCCAGGCCACCTCTCCAGCCATGCTAAGCTGTAAGACATCAGCCCACTCACAAGCAGGTCTCTTTCTCCCATGACTTTGTCCTGCTGGTGTTGGTGCCAGGTCAGGGAGCTGCATATGGCTGAGGGAAAGGCTCCATTTATTCTCTATTCCCTCTCATTATTAAAAGGGCCCAGAGCTATTAAGAAAACACACTGATGTGATGAGTTCCCTTGGCTCAGTGTAGCTTCTGGCAGGGGCCCACGGTGTGATGGATGGAGTGGGAAGGGGAATGAGGGAAGGAGAGCAGACTGGAAAGAAAATGAGAAAGAGAAAAGCAGGAGGGAGTCAGGGATAAAAGACAGCAAGGAGAAAACAGGGGGAGGCTCAGCTGATCGCCTTCTGTCCAGCTGCCAGCTGTTTCCTTCCCTGCTGCTGTGGGAGGGGGGTCCTTGCTCTGCACAGCCCCTTCAACCCCCCAGCACGCTCCCCTGCCAGGCCTGGGGCTGCTGCGCCTTCCCACCTCTGCAGAGACACTGAGCTACAGACACCTCTCCAAGGGCACGACTGCAGAGTCTGTTCACCAGCAGCCCAAAGACAAATGGAAAAGTCCAGGAACTGTCAGAAACCCCCAGACAGAGCGTGCACGTGTGTAGTCATATACAGCTGAGGATCTCCAGAGCGGGAAGGCTGCACATGCACGTGTACGTACACACACGCCCCACCATAGCTCGTTATAACTGCACTTGTTTACTACAAACAAAACAACCTTTTATTCCATGCTGGAAATTTCCTTCTGTGAAATGAGAGTCCCTTTCAGAGGAAGGCCTAGAACCCCACTTGAAAGTTTGCCAGTAGAGCTGAGAGTCAATTAAGAGCATGCAAAAAAAAAAAGAAATGGGAAAAAAGAAGACATGGCAAGAGACAGCTGTGGGGGTAAAAATGGCTTTTTGTCAGCACCCTTTGCTCTGTCAGGGGAAACTGGGTTCATCTATTATTCGAGTTGGGAACAGGCGTGTTAGCACACACAGCTCCTCTGCCAGGGCAGCTTTGCGGGCAGATGCTTTTAAGCGCAGCCAGACCATGACTGTCACCAGTAGCTGGATCCAGACAGCAAGGGACAGCGAGGAGGAAGCGAGATAAGGTGCCATCGGAGGGCACGGTGGCTCAGATGCAATGAGGACAGGATTTCTGTCCAAGCGTGAGGGAAAGACCTGCCCCTTTGTGTTTGTCTTCAGCAGCTGATTTATCTTCCTGCAGAATTTGCTCTCTTCCAGCTCCTGCTGCCCAGCTCACCACGGGTGAGTTCAGTGACAGTGTGCTGCACTCTCCCCATGTCACCAGGCACAAGGGCTCTGGAGGCAGTGACGTGCCCTTGGGGACAGCCACGCAGCCCCTCTGACCCAGCTCAAACTTCTTCATTCACTAAAAATGCCATCAGTGCCTGAGGGAGGAATGGAAGTACAGCTCTGGTGGCTTGTGTCCATGAATTATGAGTAGGCTTTTCCAAAGGATCAGAGTCTCGTGAACACTTCAGTAAAAATAAGACTCTTAAATTTTGCATTTTCCCCATCCTATGCATGCCTAGAGAAAATAAGAGTAAATCTGATCACCAAACCAGTAACACTCAGTGACCTCTGCCACACCTATTGTTATTGCACCCACAGCCCCGCTGCAGCAGGCACAGACCGTGGGGCTGGCTCCACTCTCAACCCAGAGCTGAGAGCTTCAGACCCCAACTGCACAAAGGAGCCCCAAAGGCCTTTGCATTCGCTCAGGCATTTTTGGCACTCCACGTGGAGCAGGGTAATTGCACAAGTCTCCAGCGTTTCCGCTTTCTGTTTGTTTATCCACTGGGATTTTCACGCATTATCAGATCCACTTGTTTTATTAACCATCAAGGCCAGCAGTGGCTGAGTGACACCTATTTATATAAACACGGATGGGCCAGTGCAAACAGACCTGACAACCAGCCCGTGAAAAAAAAATTCCTGGCATCGTGCGCTGCTTGACCAGATTCACTGGGGACACAGAAGGTGTAGGCATTAGTCTGAGCCCAAGTTAGCGTTGATGGTATGTTAATAGGACCAGAAGAAGGCAGGGATGAGGGCAGGCCTAGCTCACTTGGTTTATTTCTGAATCTACCCTCTTCTGCATTTGTGGAAAGATCCAGGTAGCAGTTTTGAATGGTTCCCTCCCTCCTATCTGTCACCTTCGAAGATTTGTTCCCAAGTTGTTTTCTTTCAGCTCTGTGACAATGTGCCCCTGGGTGATGGAGCCTGCTGATGCCAGCTGGAAACAGATGCACTGTAGGCTTCTCCACAGCTGTTTTCCTAAATCTTTTCAGGACAGATGCTCTTCAAGGGAGACGTTGTAATTGGCACCACTTTTCTTCAATCCTCTTTGAAGCTCCCAAGTGTGGTATGACGAGCAAAGCTGGCTGTGGGTTTGTGGCTTAGCTGGGCTAAGACAGATCCCTCCTCAGCACCGTAGGGAATGTTCACAGCAGTCACACACGTGTAGGAAAGAGTAGCAGGTGTTGTGTGTCCCCAGACACTGCTCAGGAGCAGACATGGTGGGGCATGGCCTTGTCCTTGGGCTCCTTCAGCCCTGCCACAGCGCTCATTTCCTCCACGGGAGCCAAGAGGGCTCTGGGGTCAAATACTTCCTCTCTGCCAGAGTAGGGTTCATGCATCTGCAAGCATCTGCAGGTTAGCTCTATTAACAAGTCACTGGGCAGTAAAGGACAACCTTGCCCTTCTTCTTCTAAATACCATGGCTGGGTGATGCTCCCCCTCCATCTGAGTGCCTAGCACCTACAGGATGGGATGGGATGTGCACAGCTAGGACCAAGTCAATTCCTCTGGAGGTTTCTGGTGTTGTGCAGTCGGCTCTTGTGGGCTCTGGTCCAACATTCATGAGCTGGAACAGCACAAGCTCTCCACTTCCCCCCAGTGCAGGCTGCTGAGGGCATGAATGCAGAGATTCACAATATTCTTTCCTTCCTTCTCGGGATGGAAGCTAATAAAAGATGCACTGTCCATGTGGGCATCAGTCTCTTTGCCCTGCTCTGCCACATGATTATATCAGAACATCAATGAGGCTCTCAGCCAGCCCTGGCATGACCTGTATTTTGGGGAATGTTCCTACACTGGTCCCTTGCTCTGTCTGGACCTCTCAAGGGTACATTGCACTGGGTGATGGGGGGAACGCACCTGTATGTGACACCATTTGCAAAAGCAGAGCCCCAGCATCTGGTGGCTCCTTGCAGGTGTGCGGTGTCTCTGGGTCTCTGTTAAGCATGCCCAGCTCCAGAGGCATTGTTTATCCCATGGCCTGGCACGGACTCTGGTCACCGACGAGGCTAGGCAGGTTGCAGAGCAGGAGGGGGCTGGGGAGCTGGGGGCCCATGAGATCCAGGCTGCTCCAAGGCAGCCTGAGAGCGCAGCCGGCGGTGGGACTCTCACGCTCAGTGGGTGAAGCCTGAAATTTCTCCAGGGAGACTCACGCGGTGGGTTTTGAGCTCAGCTTTCTGCTGCAGCACTGCTTCAAGCAGGCCTGTACTCCTGGCTCCAGGGCAGCTCAAAGAGCAGCCAGAGGACATTGTTCTCAAGGGAAGACCAGGGTCAAGCTGAAGCCACCTCCAACACGATGCTCAGTAGGGAGTCCCTGGATCCTGGATTTGATTTCTTATTTGTTTCTGCCCTACCCTGCCCCACCACCCTCTCCTTTGCCTGTTCTCTTGGTGGTCTGCATGTTTTTCCCTTCAGCTCCTATTAACATAAGCCAGGTCTTCCCAGAGTGGGCCATGGTCCAGAGAAGAGGTTGGAGAAGCAGCTGGGTGTAATTAGAGATCCAGAGACCAAGAAAGATTTACTTTTCATTCAAATGAATTAATAGTGTCCCACAGTCAAAATCCTCTCCTCAAGACATTAGACATACACAGGCTTGAGAGCTCAGAGGGTGAATGGGAACCTCTGAGCCATGCAGGAGATGCTGAGACTTGTCTACCTGCAGATGGTGTGAAGGACGTTGCACAATCCCAGAGGAGCACATCTAGGGTAGCAGGATGCAGAGGCGGGGGGCAGCCATGAAACACGTGGGCATGAGTTTTAGTACTATTTGCAGATGGTTTTGCTGCTCTCCCACTGGCCAGTTCAGTCCCACACCTGGGAGCCAGGGGTAGGGATGTTCCTTATCTCCGCTGTGTCTTTGCCAACACACTGTATGGATAATGCCTAGTGAGCCTGAAAGATGAGCCTTGGCACTGCAGCTGGAAACAGGGAGCTTGCTGCCACTTGGAGAGACGCTGTAGCTTGTACGATGCTCCCTGCAAGGTCAGGCCACGCAGAGTCTGCACTGGACGTAAGATTTTTTTTTCCACTTCATGAGTTTTTCCTTATTACTAATAGTACCTAAGAAGTGTACAAGGAAAGGGCAATCTTGTCCTTCCCAGTCCAGGAGGGTTACCCAAACAGAAAGGCTTTCCGCTTCATGGTATAAAACAGGTAGGTTCATGCTTGACTGCAGAAGACATTTTCTTTTAACCACACCTATGTTCTTTAGCCTTGGCTCAGTCTGCAAGCAACAGGGTCTTGAAACCACTTTCTGTGTCCCTCCCTGGGCCACTGCTGAGAATGGGTCTAGCCTGATTATAAACTCATTTGGAATAATCTCAGCGAATCTCTCCTCTTCCAGGGTTTTAACAGAGAGTGGCAGCTCCCACATCCCTCTGTGGAGAGAACTGCCATGGCAGAGCGCTGGAGTCCCCAGACTCCTCTTCCTTTATGCCCCCCACAGCAGTTATATGGCTGACCACAGTCCTCCAACTCACGTGTTTCCTACAACCCAGCACACACCATAGCACCTCAGGTCACCATATGAACAAGCCCACAACCGCTCAGCTTCCCAGACCGAGTGAAATCAGTTCAGTATGGCCATCAGCAATCTTTCCTCTGTCCCTATCCCCTGGCTATGAACTGATTCATAAAGTAAAAGCAATGCCATCTGTTCCAGGAAAAGTTAAATATGTTTGTGACAAGACAGGGACACAATGCCAGCCAAGTGTTTGCAGTAATTGCTCCATGGTTATATATAACACTGAGAAACACCCATTTGAGGCCCACGCTGAGTTTATATCCCCATTGGGTCCTAGCACTCAGATCCCAAGTATGGATCCACTTGCAGCTGCTGAAGGGAAACTCCAGCTTTGTCAGGAAAATTGACCTTGGTCAATTCTCCCACTGTTGTTTTTGGTTTTGTTTTCTTTCCAAGATAGGGGGGAGAGCTGAAAACATGTACAGCCAAGTGTCCCAGCATAGGATACATCAGTTCAGGTGCATCACCCTCTCAGAGCCACAGTCTCCAAAACAACCAGAGATTCTCCAGCTCAGCTCCTCTCACAGTTATTCACCTGGCCAAGGCTTCTCTTCACCCTCATGTGTACAAGACAGAGCATTAAATCCCAGCTTCCTAGAAAAGCTAGCAGCCTTTCACAGCCACCATCAAGTGCAGCCTTGCCTTCTCCCATGGATATTTCTCAACGTCCCCCCAAATGACCTATCAGATTTAGAAACCACGGCTACAACTCTAGCAGCCCCTGATAAGGTGAAAATAAGCAATGTCAGAGAAAGACAAGGAGAGTTAGGAAGGCAGTTTCCCTAAAGAGCTTACAAGGACGCTATCAGCTCACACAAAGGTTTCTCTATCTTCCTTCTGCCTGCAAGTCTACAGCAGAGGTTATCACCATCTCCTCTGAGACATCTTCAGCTTCTCCTTCAATTAATTACTTAGATGAATTCACACTTCATGAATGTGGCAGACTTCTAGTCAGCCGTGTTAATTTGCAGGTGTACTGCAGCCAAGGTGTCCCTGGTGGGCTCTCTTTGCCTGATCCTTTATCATTTTTCAGGTAAGAGCAGTCTAGGCAGAGCCAAGTGCCTTACCTGCAGGTGATGGTCAGCGTATCCTTGGCGTTGATGACGTGCTCCTCTTCGGTGATGCTAAGAGTAGGGGGGCTCATAGAATAACTGCTCACCAGGTCTGTGGAGATAAAGGAGAGAGGGAATGATGCAGACAGCTGCTGGTCTGGACACACCACTGTAGGCAGCAGCTAGCTTGGCACCATAAGCCTGGAGAGGGGCAAAGCCTCTTGAAGGAAACTTCTCATAGGAGTCTGCCCTTCAGCAACAGCTCTAGCCCCTGGGCTCAGACAGACAGACTCACACAGAGGAGGGCCAGAAAAAGGATGGAAGATCAGAAATCAGGGAATCCAGGTGTAGCCATTCCTCACCAGGTGACTGAGATTGTGCTCATTTAGACTATGGCTCTGAAAGGACCTTATCTGATAACTGGAGGGAGCCTGGTGGGAGATTTTTCTATATGTATATAGTTTGCTGGGATCAGGGGATGAAAATCCATCTGCCCAGATACCACAAATGCAAAACTCTTGTGTTTGAACAGAGATGCTCTCAGGAGCCAGCAGGCATTCACTGAATGCCCTTCTCCTGCCGGGACCTCTTGGGTACAGGCAGTCACCCAAACAGGTCCAAACCTGGGGATTACAGCAGCCCCCTTCCCTGCACCACAAGCCCCACAGGCATTCCAGGAGTGAAATTATCCAGACTCAAGGATGGGCAGTTAAACACACTATCATGCACTTTTTCTCCCAGCTTTTGTCTGGGAGAGTCCTACTTCTTGTGTGCTTGCATCTCCGGCATGCCAGACACGCACCCTAAGTGAGCTCCTCACGCAGAAAACATCTCGAAGTACCGGTTACCTTCAGAGATGTGCCCGTTGTTTTTCATTAGCGCGGTGTTGCTGACTGTCATTACTTCATGATCTTTATCTTAAAACTCCAGCTTCTGGAGACATGAGATAATTCAAAAGAAAAGTCTCAGTGACTGTAAAAACAAGCAATCAAACTAACCAGAAATAGAAGAAGGGGTAAAAAAAAAAAGTTGCGAAATGTGAAGCTGTGACTCAGGTAGATGCTAAATGCTAAGGAAGAAAAGAATGCAAAAATATGTTGCTAGCTCGATTTTCTACAGAAACTGAGGTTTTTGCAACCATGTTCTGTGTACATCTGTCTCCTTCCCTTGTAACGTTCAAACCCATCTATCAGTTTCAGAGAGATCATAGAATCATAGAATGGT
>NW_010313469.1:0-2892 GCF_000700745.2 Antrostomus carolinensis
CGCCCCCGCCGCCGCAGCCGGCCAAACCGCAGCAGGTCATCCAGCACCACCCGTCACCGCGGCACCATAAGCCTGATCCCTACTCGACCGGTGAGCGGGAGCCGGGGGCCGTGGTTGAGTCTGCGGCTTGAAGCCAAGTTGGGTTTGATGAGGAGGGGACGGGGTGGTTTCCGTGCGTCCTTGGAGGTCTGTCGGCGCTTGTCGGTAGATGGTGGTGGGTGTGGAGGGGGCCCCGGTGAGCCGGAAGCTGACGTACCGTAGATGGTGGTGGGTGTGGAGGGAGCCCCGGTGAGCCGGAAGCTGACGTACCCACCCAGCGAGGCCTCTTTCCATCTCACATCTCCAGGAGCTCAAGTTTTTGAGGATCTCAAGTGTTTAAGGTGTTTGAGGATCTCAGAGTTCTCAGCTCTTTGAGGAACTCGAGGATCTCAAGTTTTTGAGGATCTCAGGTGTTTGAGGATCTTTGAGGATCTCTTTTTTGAGGATCTCGAGGTTCTCAGGTCTTTGAGGAACTCAGAAGTTTTTAAGGATCTCGAGTTTTTGAGGACCTCAGATGTTTGAGGATCTCAGATGTTTGAGGATCTCAGGTGTTTGAGGATCTCAAGTTTTTTAGGATCTCAGATGTTTGAGGATCTCAGGTGTTTGAGGATCTCAAGTTTTTTAGGACCTCAAGTGTTTGAGGATCTTTGGGGAACTCAGGTTCCCAAGTTTTTGAGGATTTCGTGTGTTTGAGGATCTTATTTTTTAGGATCTCAAGGTTCTAGGATCTTTGAGGAACTCAATCTCAAGTGTTTGAGGATCTTTGGGGAATTCAAGATCCCAAGTTTTTGAGGATCTCAAGTTTTTGAAGATCTTTGAGGATCTCGAGGTTCTCAGCTCTTTGAGGAACTCAAGAATCTCAAGTTTTTAAGGATCTCAGGTGTTTGAGGATATCAAGTGTATAAGGATCTTTGGGGACCTCATTTTTTAGGATCTCGCAGTTCTTGGATCTCTGAGGAACTTGAGGGCTCAAGATTTGAGGATCTCAAGAGTTTGAGCATCTTTGGGGAAACTCAATATCCCAAGTTTTTGAGGATCTCAAGTGTTTGAGGATCTTGATCTCATTTTTTAGGATCTCAAGGTTCTTGGATCTTTGAGGAACTCAGTCTCAAGTGTTTGAGGATCTTTGGGGAACTCAAGATCCCAAGTTTTTGAGGATCTCAAGTTTTTTAGGATCTTGAGTGTTTGAAGATCTTGGGGGAACTAATTTCTGAGGATCTTGAAGTTCTCAGATCTTTGAGGAACTCAAGGATCTCAAGTTTTTGAGGCTTTCACATTTTTGAGGAACTTACAGATCTCAAATTTTGGAGGATCTCCAGGGTCTCATTTTTGAGGATTTTGAGGATCTCAAATTTTCAAGGAGCTCATTTTGAGGATCTCAAGTTTCTGTGGATCTCGAGGTTCTCAAATCTTTGAGGAACTCGATCTCAAGTTTTTGAGGAATTAGAGGATCTCGAGTTTTTGGGGAACTCAAAGGTCTCATTTCTGAGCATCTCGATTTCAAATTTATGAGGAACTTGAGGATCTCAAGGTTTTGAAGACCTCAGTCTCAGATCTTTGAGGATCTCAAGGATATCAGTTTTTTGAGAAACAAAGACTTAAAACTTTTTAGTATCTCGAGGATCTCGAGTTTTTGAGGAACTGAAGGTTCTCAGATTTTTAAGGGACGGGGACCTCAGATCTTTGAGGATCTCTGGGATCTCCAGTTTTCAAGTCTGGGTGCTGCTCTGATGTCGGAGAGCTCTGCCCTTGCGTTCAGCACCATGCAGCTGGTGCCACCATTGAGTGGTCTTTCTCGAGGTGGCAGGAGGTCCACTCCCCACCCCAGTTAGAGGAGATCAGGGCCGTGCATGACCCCGGGGGGTTTCCTGATGTTTTCAGAGCACGGCCTCCAATAGTGCAGCTCCTCAGCTGCCAGGTGAAGGGATGATCTGGGGGGAAACCTGGTGTGATGACCTCCAACCATCCCAGAAATCAGAGGAAGCAGCTGGGATAACATGGCCACCTTCAAGGTTGACTTGGGAGATCCCAAATCTCCACAACAACCATGGGCTTGGTGGTGCCACCATCGATGTTCCTGATGGAGAACGTCTCCATCTGGGATAACTCCACCAGCCTCCTGCTTTTGACACCAGGCACCCATAAAACCTCAGTGGTTCGGGGAGGTCTCACTCCCACTTCTGCTCAGCTCCATCGTGACCTGTTTGGACTTTGCTCCCGAGATCATTCCCACGGGCGTAGGTGGGACGGAATCCACAGATTTGAAGGGATGGAGCCAAGTGAGGGCAGGCAGCGCCCAGAGCTGCTTCTCCTGCCTGGAGACAACTTGGACACGACCTGGAGATGGAGCCTGTTGGCTCTTGAGAACTTCCTGATGCTCATGGAGCCAACATGTCCAGCCTCCATGGCTCTGGAAGTACAGGCAGGGCAATGCCAGTGCTCGAGTGTCCCAAGGGAGCGATGTTACAGCCAGAAATCTTGATGGACCAGCAGAAGAACAAGCAGAAGGGATCAAATGATGGAGGGACACCACAAACGGGCATCACCAAGGCAGGACAAACCACCACGTTGCCTTGGAGCATCTTCTGCTCCTCAGCATTGGCTTGTGGCAGAGCCAAATTTTGGAGGAGGTGGCTGGGGTCCCTTGGGGACATCCCAAGACCACCATGATTTCAGGAGGGATTGTCCCACGGGGTGACGGCGTGCGCCGACCGTCTGTATTTCGGGTGATGTTTGACGTGCCGATGGTGACCACCATTAACTGATTGCTCCCAAACCTGTTCCCAGGTCACTTGAGGGAAGCCCCTTCCCCTCTCATGATGCATTCCCCACAGATGTCGCAGTTCCAGGGTG
>NW_010313470.1:0-456 GCF_000700745.2 Antrostomus carolinensis
GCTCTGGTAGGTGAAAGGACTGGGCAGAAAGTTGTGCTTTAATGCTTTGCCTTAGCTTTATATTTAAAGTGATATTTAAAAGGGGTTGGGTATGAAGATGCTTCTTTATAGGGTGAAGAAAAAGGCCAGGAAGCAATTATTGCTAATTCCTTATAGATTGCCATGGGCTTTTCCTAAAAATGCTTTTACCTTGCCCTGGGAAAGTGTGTCTGATTTGGATTTCTTGCTCTTGGGGTTCCTAATGAACCACTCCCTGAAGCCTTGCACAAGAATAAACCAATTTGCTGTTACTGCTCATCGGCCTGTCCTTAAGGTAAGGGCTGGCTATCTGAGAATCCCACAGCACTCAGTGACAGACAGGGACAGGATTTCTGTTCTTGCCCTAAGGTTGCTTCAACTCTTTGTGGAGGAACTGTTGGCGTATGTGGTGTGTGAAGCCTCTGACTGGTGCCATCA
>NW_010313471.1:0-3066 GCF_000700745.2 Antrostomus carolinensis
AATGGGTGTACTGGGATGGAGGTGCTGGGACGGGGTGCTGGGATGGAGGTGCTGGAATGGGTGTACTGGGATGGAGGTGCTGGGACGGGGTGCTGGGATGGAGGTGCTGGAATGGGTGTACTGGGATGGAGGTGCTGGGACAGGTGTACTAGAATGGAGGAACTGGGATGGGTGTAACTGGGATGGGTGTGCTGGGATGGGAGTATTGGGATGGAGGGACTGGGATGGGTGTACTGGGATGGAGGTGCTGGGCTGAGGAGCACCGGGATGTGGGATATCAGGATCAAAAGAGGGGTGGAGGACAGGTAGAAATGGAGGTACCAGGATGGGGCTACTGGGATGTGGGTACTGGGATGAGAGGTCTGTAATGGAGGCACTGGGATGTGGGATACAGGTATTGGTGGGTGAGGTACTGGGATGGGGGTGCCAGGGTGGGGATAACAAGATGAGGATACTGGGATGGAGGTACCAGGAGGGGGTAATGGGATGGGGGTGCCAGGATGAGGAGCACTTGGATGTGGGATATCAGGATTGGTGGGGCAGGTACCAGAATGGGAGGATGGGGACACTGGGATGGGGAACACTGGGATGGAGCAGGTACTAAGATGGAGGAGCACCAGGATGGGGGAAAGTACTGGGATACAGGCACACCGGGATGCAGGAACACTGGGATGGGGGAATTACAGTGATGCAGGAACACCAGAATGTGGAGAATCAGGATGGGGTAGGGTGGTGGGATGCAGGAGGATGGGGATGGGGAAGCACCAGGCTGCAGGAACACCAGACACAAACCCATTTCCAACCCATCTGTTACAAAAGCTGCAGATGGAATAACTGGTGCTGGGCACAGAGATGGGCTGTGTGGTGTGTGCTGTGATGAAGACCTGGAGATGACCACGAGGCACCCAGCTGCCTATGTGTGCTGCTTGGATGGCAGCAAATACCACAGACACTGATGTAGCTGCTGTTTTTCTTCTCTTTCATAGATCCCGTTGCTCCACACATGAGGTAGGCAGCTCTCCTCCTCTGCCCACCCATGCCCAGATCACTTACCATGTCTAGGATGGATTCACCCAGGAGGACCCAGAGGATGAAGGCTGTCGTGGCTGGGGCTTCATGGTGACCATCAGCAGCTCTGAGGCAGGATGAGTGTCACTGTGGCTTGGGGGAGCAGGCAGACCTCACCCCATCTCTGAATCCCACCTCAAACCAGATTTTCTGAGCTGGCAGATAGAGGCCATGCTCTTGCCAAGCGGTGACTTCCCCATATGCAGGCACAAGCAGCAGGTTTTGGCCAGGGTGAGCCCAGTTCATGGCTAAACTCAGCACTCGAGAACAATTCCTGCTCTAACAGGAGTTTAAGAGCCTCTAAGGGGGGATGTCACATATCAAACAATGGGGCTGTAATTAAATAACTGGCTTTTGTACTCCTCATGGGCCTGCTGTGCTGGAACTCCTTGCAGGACCCAAACCAGATGATTGCTCCTTAAAAATGAGACTTATCTTAATCTCAGTGCACCTCCTGGAAATGCCATTCCTCTCACAGAATCCCAGAATTGCCTGGATTGGAAAAGCCCTTTAAGATCATCCAGTCCAACCATGAACCCAACAATGACCAGTCTCCGTCTAACCCATGTCCCTCAGCACTGTGTCTACACGACTCTTCAATCCCTCCAGGGATGGGGACTCCACCACTGCCCTGGGCAACCCCTTCCAATGCCTCAGAACCCTTGCAGCAAAGAAATTCTTCCTTACATCCCATCCCAACTGCCCTGGCCACAACTGGAGCCCATTTCCTCTTGGCCTGTCCCTTGGGCCTTGGTTGAACAGACCCACCCCCACCTCTCTCCACCCTCCTCCAAGGGACTTGCACAGAGCCACAAGGTCTCCCCTCAGCCTCCTTTTCTCCAGGCTCAACACCCCCAGTTCCCTCAGCCACAAGGGAACTCAGCACACTTGTGCTCCAGACCCTTCCCCAGCTCCGTTCCCTTCTCTGGACACGCTCCAGCACCTCCATGTCCTTCTTGGACTCAGGGGCCCAACACTGAACCCAGCACTCCAGCTGCGGCCTCACCAGTGATTCCCAGTGCAGGGGGAACAGAACTTCCCTGGTCTTACTTGGCAGAAGAGAAGCTCCAGTAACCCCGTATGAAATCTGGCTCTGCCCAGCACCTCTAACCTCTGCAGAAGAGTCTCCTGGCTCCAAGAAGAAACTTTTGTCAAGCAGGGACCTGAACTCTTGTATCATCTGTTGGTGAAGTTGGTCAGTATGTGCAATGAGAGTCCAGGGTGATAAAGCCTCAGTGACATGTGTCTGCATGTAGATAGATGCTCATGGGGACTTTGATCAAAAGGCAACACTAAGGTTGGAGTTTTCTTAGCACTGGGAGCTCTCAAGTCCCACCAAATCCAAGATGGATTTAAAACATTTACCTTGAGTGAAAAGTGTTCAGGTTGGTGTAGAAAGAGTTGCCATCTCTTCACGTTCACTCGTGGTAGGGCTGGGATGGGTTCAGTAGGGCGTGGGGCTATGTTCACACCCTGCACTGGGCATTTAGCAACTGCAAATTATTCTGCAGCTCCCCCAGTTGTCATCAGCCTTGGCTGTATCATCAAGGCCCATGCAGAGGTACCATGATAGCAGAGGTTGTGTCTCACCATGCTTCACTGGTGGTTGTGCTGGCTGCTGCTCCAAGCCATGCTGGTTCGGCTGTCCCTTGGCTCTGGGGTCTTTTCCAGTCATTTCAGCTCCTGTCCTCAGCTCCCACTGTGACATGGAGATACAAAAATGCATCTGATTCTCACCATAATGTGTTGTTCACAAACACCTTCTGAAGTCCTCAGGGAGAGGAACATGAAGGGGCTCACTTGAGAAATTAATGAGCTGCCCAAGATGCCAAGAGGGAGGGCTTGGCCTCCATGGGGGAACCAAATGGTCCAGGAGAAGGGATGGGTGGAAATGAAGAGACACCATTGGTTCGATGCTGCAAACAAAGGAGAGGTGGGTTGGAAACACTGAGCTCCCGAACACAGCATGGGATGGGGTGGGGTGGGGTGGGATGGGAT
>NW_010313472.1:0-32725 GCF_000700745.2 Antrostomus carolinensis
ATATTAAAAAAAATTAAATAAATATATATATTAAAAAGATCAAGACAAAGCACAAATAACCACAGGTATCCACACATCAGATCAAGCACCTCCTGCAACGTGTACACCTCCAAGCCATCCTTAGGCAAACCCACTGGGGAAATGATCTACGTGGCACCACGTGCTTTGCTGGAGCTGGTCCCCAGCCCAACCTGCCAACACCACGCGAGGGAAGATCAATGTCTCTCCAAGAAGCTCTTTTACACAGAGGGGTTTTCAGATGCAGCCACAGAAGAATAGGGGAAGCCAGGAGTATTTTAAAAGCAAGCTTGTGTTCCATCTCCATTTTTTCTTTCTTTTCTTTCCCAGCCTTTTTTGTTGAGTTTTAAAATAGAAAACGTCTAAGTTTGTGTAACACAGGTATTAATATATTAATAGATTATTACAGACATTAATAAATCTCTCGCTATAAAAATAGATTTTTATACGTAAAAGTATGATTTTAATTGCAAATTGGAGGGGGAGGGGTAGCAGAAGAAGAGATAAAGTTTTCTTGGATATGTCTCCTTTGAAAGAAACTGAACAAATGTACTTTCCTCCTTCATATATTCATGAGATGACTGCTTCCCTACCCGGTTCTCCACCACCCTCAGCTCCAGGCTCAGAGCCAGCACAGTCCTTATCTGGTACGAGGCAGGGAAAAAAAAAACCCAAACCTGATAGGATCAGAAGTTTTCAGCAGTTTAACAAATCTGAGGGAGAGGAAAAAAAAAATCAGTCTTTATTGGTTTTTAATAAAGCTTGGGGCATGTGATAGGGAGGGGAGGGTGCTGGGAGAGGCTGGCGGGCAGTGTGGGAGAGGGATGGAGACCTACGTTGGCTCAGTGTCCTAAAATGGGGACAGGGACCCTGGGGAGCACTAGGCCACCCCACAACCCCTCTGACTTTGCTCTCACTCTTTGCTTTTCCTCTTTATTGCAAAGTTTTCCTTTTCCCCCCTCATCTACAGAGAACAAGAGATAATACCTGCAGCTCCTGTCCTTGCTGCAGCCAGGGGAGCTGCTCCTCAAACCAGCAGGACCCCAGGGAACACCCATCCCACCGGGAAGGGACACCCAGAGCCCACATCAGCACCTTCCCAGCACCAGCTGCCCTCACCCTTCTTCATCCTCTCCCCAGTCACGGCGCTCAATCGCTTCCCAGCTAATTGCCTCCACTCATGTGTGCAAACTAACCGTTTACTGGAAAATGCCACGGAATGTTAATTTCTTTCCGAATTGGGTAATTGCAAAGCACTTCCACTTTTCTTTTTTTATTATTTTATTATAGGAAATGAATAAGTATTGTATTAATAGCACCGGTTCCAACTCTGACCACCACTGCAGCCCCATCGAGGGAGGCTGCAAGTTCGTTGTCACCCCACACCTTCCCTCCCTTTCTACCTTCCTCCTTCCCCTGCCACACTCCCAACTTCCCACACTGGTAATTAAGATGATGCAATATAATTATAAACACATTGCAAAAGATCAAATGCATAGAAGTCATGGGCCAATGGTCCCACCTCTGCCTCGCACCTTTGCGTTGTGAGCATCTCGCAACAGCAGACGGGTCTCTGAGCTCCTTGGGTTGTGACCAGCTGGGACTGACCTTCCCAGGAGCTGTTTCTGATGAGGAAACCCTCAGCTCTTCTACAGGGCAAAGACTTTTCCCCCTCATCCCCCCCTGACATCTACAGGACACTGGAGATTGGGGTTGTTCAGCCTGGAGAAGAGAAGGCTCCAAGGAGACCTTATTGACACCTTTCAATGCTTGAAGGGGCCTGTAAGAAAGATGGGGACAGACTTTTTAGCAGGGCCTGTAACAACAGGACAAGGGGTGGTGATTTTAAACTAAAAGAGAGGAGATTCAGACTAGATGTAATGAAGAAATTTTGCACGTTGAGGGTGGTGAAACCCTGGCCCAGGTTGCCCAGAGAGGTGGCAGAAGCCCCATCCCTGGAAACATTCCAGGTCAGGTTGGACGAGGCTCTGAGCAACCTGATCTGGTTGGAGATGTCCCTGCTCACTGCACAGGGCTTGGACTAGATGCCCTTAAAAAGTCTCTTCCAACCCAAACTGTTCTGTAATTCTACGGTTTGTCCCTTTACCCCATTTCTCCTTCTGCAAGGAAAAGTCTTTGGCCATGGGATGCTGCCCCATCACCCTCTACTCCAGCACAGAGAAGATCCAGGTCACCAGAGACCCTGCTTCCCATCATCTCCACTTTAATAAAACCCTTAACTTACCTTTTTTTTATGAGACATTTAACTTTTTCGCTTATGTGGTGAACAGAGAGGAGCAGAGAAGATGGGCAGACCCTCAGCAGCAGCTAATGCTCCTCAAGTTATAAAATAATTGAAAAGTTAAATAAGAACACTCTGGGGGAAGCTTCCCGATTTGGTGCTAATGGGCACACGGAGCAGCCCAGGCTAATGTTGCGTGGAGGAGAGACACCAGCTCGTGAGCACAGTGCTGACCTCCAGCTCTGTGTCTCTACTGCACATCTCCTACAACTTCACAAAACCAGGGGAAAAATCTGCCCCAGGGAGCCAGCTGGGGCAGAGACCAGGAGAAAGGTCCATCCCCACCTGCCTGAGGAATCTCCACTGGAGGATCAACCTGGAGGTAGCAGCATTTTAACATTGTAAAGTAGGAGGTGGGTGAGTTTGAGTCACAGCATCCCCAAGGATGGACATGGGCAGGGCAGAGCTCCTGGAACAGTAACAGACAGAAAATGTGGTCAGGAAACATGGCATGGTGGCCCCTCTCCAGTCTCAACCACAACTCAACTCCCTGCTTGGCAGCACAGTATGGAATGAATTTGATAGCTGGAAATTAAATTTCCTTTGCCCAACAGGCAAGGTGAGACCCTTTCCCAATAATGTCAACTCAGTGCTGAGGAGAACAAGCAGCAACATTCACCCAGAGGAGACGGACAAGCCACCAAAAACCCATATTGCAACAGAGCCAAGAAGCTTCAGCCATACATGCATGGCACAGATGCCAACAAAGGATCCACCCTGCACCAACCATCTCCCACATCGGGAAGCATATGGATGTAGGCAGGAAAGAAGGAGCTGAGAACCAGGTCGTTGGCTCAGAAGAAGACCTGTAGCTGAAGGAACACCTAAAGAGCCCAGGCTACCAAAACCAAACCACTTCCAAGCCACATGGATGAAGGAGCGAGGCTGAGCACGGCCAGAGCCGGCAGGACCTGGTGGGTGAGTCGCAGCAAATGCTGTAACTCACCAGGGCCGTCAGAAAGGATTGATTTGAAGCACCTTGTTAATAAGTTTCCTCTCCTGCCAGTCCTTCGGGTAGGTCACTGCCTGATGATAAATGTGGCTGGAAGGTGCCTGCAGAGCTCATATCAGCACAGGTGCCCGGCCTCGATCCATCTTCCTTAGGAGCCAGCTGACAAAACTAACTGTCTCGGCACCAGAGCCGGGTAAAACATGACCGATAAGAAGAGGACATGCAAACAGAGTGAAGAGCTGGTGCTGTAGCCACCCTCCCTGCTCCCCTCCTCATAAAACCCAGGACAGCCCAATAGGGAGGCTGTCCCACACACGCTGACCAGTGGAGTCACGATGCCGCTAAAAGCCAAGGTGAAGAAACATGGAGCACTGGGTACCAAGAAAAACCCATCGTTCTCAGGCAGGCAGGAGAATCTGGAGCAGCCTCAGATCTTAGCCAGGTATCTCAGGACTGCCCGAGCACTCACTAGCATCTATATATTTCCAGCAGAAATTAGGAATATGGGGTTGTTCTCCATCATCCCAGACCTCACATCCTCTTCTCCTGGTCAGCCTGATTTCAAAAACTGATTTCAGATTTTTTTGTTCCATACTGACACCATGGAAGGAAGAATTGAAGCTCTCTCAGGTCTTCTACACTGCACACAAAGCAAGATGCAACCCAGCATGAAAACTCAGGAGAGGGGAGGACGCTTGAGATCCACCCCCAGGGCCTCCCAAGGGGAATAAACAGCCATCATATTATTTTTTAGGTTTTGTACCGGGGAGGTGGGGGGAAAATCATCTCAAAGCTAATCCTGGTCAACAACTGGCCTACAACCCAGCTACGCCTTAAATAATGTAGTGCTTTATCAAACATTCATAGTGATGCATAAAGTGATGAACAACGTGCATCTGGCATTTATAGAAATATATAGTTCCTGATGGCTTGTTTTCCTTGGACAGCCAAAACTTCACAGCTTATCTTCTGTGGGCTTGTGATTCCGCCTGGATGAAAAGTGCCTGAGACACCTGGGGAATCAGGGCTACTGCACACAAAACTGCCACGACATCTCCCCCAGGCATCAGCAACCCACAAAACCCAACCAAAAAAACACACTAAAAGAGCTGCCGCTGACTTGAGGAGCCACAAGTCACTGGGTTATGGCTGGGATGACCAAGGGTATCTCTTCTCACATGGGACATGTGGGGCAAGAGCAGCCTAAGCCTCACAAAGCAGCAACAAACCAGAGGGACTTCACGAAACCACCATCCCTTTGGGACGCTCAGCGAAACACTGGCATATTAAAACACCTCTTTTCTCTTCCATTCCCTACGGCACCATCATAAGCAGCTTTTCCATCTGCTTCTTCCCTCCTCTGTCTCATGAAGTTAAAAGTGGCAAAGGGAGAGGAGAAAAAGAAGAAAACCACATCAGGAAATCCAACCTACCAGCCTTTTCTCACCAACAACACCTGCTGTGGGCCCAGAAAAGCCTCGACTGGTCTGAGATGTTTAAGCTTTAATCAGTCATTAAGCACGTACCAGGACAGCACCTCCCTTGGCCAGGGGATACACGACCATAGGAGGCCACCAGCCTCCAGGAGCTTCCCCATCCCTTCTTGACCTGTTGCTGGAGGCAGGAAGCACGTTGGATGTGGGTCTTGTTGTGGAGATCTTGTGGGCATACTGATGTCCATCGCTGGTGCTGCCTCAGGCCACTTTCTTTGGGGGGTGTAAGGGAGGGAGAGTGTGTCCTGCAGGACCACCATGCCAAGAGACCCTTGTTCCCTCCCCCCCATGTTGATGGGGACAATCCAAATTTTGGGTGAAGACAATCAGTTTGGTGTGATAGGATGATCAAAACAAACTGAGAACTCCAGCCTGGTAGGTCTCTCTTCACAGCTCAAAAAACAATTAATATATTAATTCTGACTGTGTTCCTCTGGAAAGCAAAGCTTTTCCCTGGCAGGTATGGACATCTTCAAACCAACATTAAAGTCGGAGTTGGCACCACCATAAAAATGAAGGACCCAACGGCATATCTGTTGTCACCTCTGTGACTGGGGCCTCTATTCTCTTCATTAATGCACCCAAATCAGCTGGAATTAAGCATGTTGATCTTCAAGAGACATTTAATTTCTCTAACAACTCGAGAAACTAGCCAAGCACGTGTTTAAATGCTTTTCTGAATTTGGACCCAATTCCTACCCTGTTAGGCCTCTTTTTTATTATTATTATTTCTTTAAAGCTGAAATTTGTAGCTGGGTTTTTCTGCCTGGAATAGCAGACTGCAAAAAAAACCCACTTTCCACTGGCAGGCTCCATGAATATACATTTTCAAAGGTCTCTGTAAATTACGCAAGGAGTTGGTGGGGATTAGAGCTGGGAAAAGCTGATCACGTACAAAAAGGGTCACGATCCCATCAGGTCACTAGAAAGGAGACAGAGCCCCAAGACACATCAGACGTCGGCCTGACGTACTGTCCCATTTTAGCCTCCAGCCCCAGCACACGTTAAGCCATCGTTTTATTTATTAAAGGCTCAGAAAGCCTCTGGTTAATGCTGGGATGTAGGGCTGCATTGCACCCGCCTACCCAAGTGAATGGCAGCGGTAGACAGCAGATCCCGGCACCGAGGATGGCACAACTGGTATGACCCACGTCTCCCAGTCATGAGCTCAGCCAGGCACTGATGTCCCCTCAAGGATGCTGGAGCACCTCTCCTATGAAGACAGGCTGAAAGAATTGGGGTTGTTCAGCCTGGAAAAGAGAAGGGTCTGGGGAGATCTTATAGCAGCTTTCCAATACCTGAAAAGCTACAAGAAAGCTGGGGAAGGACTTTTCATAAGGGCAGTTAATGACAGAACAAGGGGAAATGGGTTTAAGCTGAAAGAGGGGAGGTTTAGATTAGATATTAGGAAGAAGTTCTTCACTGTGAGGGTGGTCAGACACTGGAACAGGTTGCCCAAGGAAGTTGTGGATGGCCCCTCCCTGGAAGTGTTCAAGGCCAGGCTGGATGAGGCTTGGAGCAACCTGGTCTAGTGGAAGGTGTCCCTGCTGATGGCAGGGGGGTTGGAACTGGATGATCTTTAAGGTCCCTTCCAATCCTAACCATTCTATGACTCTACGCTGGGCTGTCAGCTCAGGGATGGCAAGACCAGGATGGTCATTTCACTCCACGGGCTTTTTCTCCATCACAGAGAAGACCATCACTCCACCCATTACGAGGGCATCGCCGCCGACTCACACCCCATCTTTAAAACTCACCTCCAAAATACTGCAGAGCTCGTGTATTTGTAACAAATAACACCTCTAGAGCACAGCTTCACTACCTGTCCTCCTCCTCCACATCTCAGTCCCCAAAACATCCCTTTCCCCAGCCCTGACACCATGACATTGGGACAGAGCACTGCATTACCCCTGCCCTAGAGGAAGCTACACTGAGAGGTGACCATAACAGCTAAGATGTGGCCACCAGCATTGGTGGGTGGCATAGGAAGTTCCCTTTCCTCATCACCAGGACCCTTCCCCTCCCTGCCATTTGCTAACTCAAACCTAAGCCATTTGTTTCCCCTGCCAAAAACCCTTCTCCTGCAGTTCTCCTGGACCACATCACCCAGAGCAGCTTGGCTGGGAGGCTGCTGGGACCACAACCCCTTATCTTAGCAGTTCTCAACATTTCCTTGTGTTTCTCTGTTGGCTGTCTGGCTTGGCTCCCCTCTCCAACTCCCAGATGAGGACTAGACTGTTAAGTGACATGACCAGGGTTACTAAAGCAGTCGGTGGTAGAGTGGAGCTGGTTCTACATCTCCAGGTTTGCTCTAGGTGCCAGACCATCTTGCAGTCATGCTCAAAAGCCTCTCAATATCACTACAGAGAAAAAAGCATCCATGGATTAAATAAGAGAAACTTCAGAGGTTCACTTAAGTTAACACAGCAGGTGAGAAGAAAGTCTAGGAGATATGAATTCAAGATGACTGCACAACCACAGCTTTGATATGCCTACAGTATTAATCATCAGTGCCATCGGTAATAAGTCCTGTCTCCTGTCTAGACTTGGAGGCCATACCCAGACTGCAGAGTCTGTGAAGCCAGCACGAAGGCCCGCTTGAAAAGTTCTCTTTTCTTTTTTTTTTTTTTTTTGAACATGAAAGAAAATGAGAAAATAAAGATGGGTCCTTTGTTGCAGGACTGGAATTGCAGATACTGGATTTTCAAGTCTGACATCTATTTTCTGCTCAGTTTTCACCAGGTAGAAGTTCTGCTTCTCACTGATCCTTAGGAGATTTGGTTCAGCAAAACCTTCTCGTCAGGGAACTTCTAGGTGGCCCCACATCCAGGTTTGCTGGACCTTTATCTACCTTTGTTTACTAACTCCATCTCTGCACACCCAACACATCCCATCTGGGGATGCAGGGCTGAGGCCAAGCCCCTCAAACAGGACATGATGGACAGAAGCAAAGGGCTGTAGCTGCCATAGGATGAAAACATGTCAGTAAAGATAAAAGATAAAAGCAAGTCAGGAATTCCCAAAGGGCTGGAGCTTGAGGCCATCTGCTCAGGAAAGGCAGGAGAGCGGAAATCATCAGGAGCATGAACTGGAAACTACCCAGAGAAATGAGGAACAGCTCCCAGTGACAGCGAGGACACTGAGAGCACCTGCACAAATTTACCCAAATCCCATTAATCCCAGAATGCTGCGTACACACAGGGACTGGGTTTGGACATGGGGGTGTCCCCAGCGAAGGTCAAGACCCCAGGGACCACACCCCACACCAGCCGACCATACTGGGCACCACACACACCCACAGGGCACAAAACCCCTGGAGACCTTCTAATTGCCAGAGATAACCCAAAACCACGAGGACACGGCACAGGTCCCTTTCCACACCAGCACAAAGGGATCCTTCGGGCTAATTAGGATTGCCTGGCTATTGCCTCCTTCCTCACTCCATTTCATTTTATTATATTAATAAAAAATAATAAAAAAAAACCCCACAACCTACTTTTTGTCTTAAACTGCCTTGGATTTTTCTTCTGTCTCAATTCATCTGGGTTCTATGCAATGTCACCAGGTCAGTTTGTGCTCCTGCTGCAATTCTATTTTTGTCAGCTTTCCATTTTCTAGGGAGTTGGGGGATTTTTTTTTCTTTCTTTCTTTCTTTCTTTCTTTCTTTCCTTTTCTTTTCCTCCCCCCTCCCAAGTCAAAAATGATTTTGCATAATAGTAATAATGTTAATGGCCCTGCGCAGAGCATCCAGATTACAGCCGCAGCTAGGGAGAAATAAACATCTCAGCTTTGCCCTGCTGTTTATCTACCCACAGCAGAGCCTGGGATCAGGTCAGAACGTGTAATTTCATTAACTTTATCACTCAGACACGTTTGTTGCTAGATGTCATTATTCAGCACATTGCTCCCCTGTTTTGTTTGCATTGGGCTTCACTTCAGATGTTCCAGCACCACGCAGGAGCAGCCATCCCATCCACATCACTGTAGAACATTGTGCTTGAGACACGGGAGGAAAGTTTGGCTCGTTGATCCGTGTTCTGCTTGCCTGTGATTTGCAAAATACTTGTGCTGCTTGACCTCCCGGGCAGGGATTTCTCTCTCTCATTTTGCATTGGATCATTCAGTGCAATTCCCTGCTTGATCTGATAAATCCATAAGCTCCATTCCAGGAATAAAAATAAAAATAAAAAAATAAATAAATAAATAAATAAATAATAATAAACTAAAAAAAAACCCCACACTCTTCCTCGTGGAAAGGCCAATCGAGTCCAACAGCTGCACAGCACAGGGTGTGAGAATCCCAAACGATGGAAAGCATCCGCTGCCAGTGAACCTGGCACCTGCAAATCAATCACTGCCCGGCACACGGGGAAAGCGAGCGGCACAGGCAGGTGGAGGGTGAGTTGAAACGTTCCATCTTCATCGGGTTTGCCATCCCTGGTAATTAATGCTGGGAAGTGACACTTGAAAGAGCCTCTAGTGACAGCCCCAGCGATGATACCGTTTGGAGCTCGCTGACAAGTCCCAGCTGATGTCTTATCACATCGCTACACTGCAAGAGCGGCAAGGAGAGTTTTTCCCCTGGGCGCTGATGGACTCCCCGGGATGTGGGCACAGATCCCTGCCCAGCTCCAGTGATCACACCCAAACCTGGCAGCTCCAGCCAGGCACTGCGGGGAAGGCTGACCCTGTCCTCCAGCTCAGGCCATGCTCCACCTGGGGTTCCCCTGATGTATCCCTCTTCAATCCACCTGGAACACCATTATCTGAGCAGAACTGATTTCCAGCCCCTGGGGATCGCCAGGTACGTGGTGTCTGCTCATCCCAACTGCAGAGCTTCTCCATCCCACCTGCCACATCCCCATGGGAATCCCGGCTGCATCTGCTGCTTGCTGGCAGGTCAAAGCTCCTGTGCATGGAGCACATCCAACACCTCTCAAATCACCACGTTTCCCAGGCATGTGCAAACCCCACAGCACTTATATTTGTATTTCTGGTGTCAAAATCCCAGGTCTAAACCACAGCTACCTCGGCCTTGATGATCCAGGCTCTGAGCAGCTTCAGCAGAGAGGAGCAATTAGCATATACCATAGCTTGACTCCTTCAGCAAAACCTGAGCCAAGAGGTAAAAAGAGTCCATCTGGGAGGAAACACATGGGGAACTGGCACGGTTTGGAAGGATGTGAACAGGTAAGGCACAAACCTGCCTCGATCCAAGGTGCAAAGCCCGACAGCATCACGAGCTGAACAGTGGGAGCATTTGTGAACATATCTCGTAGCCCTGGCCCCGTAGGCAGCTTGAAACCCTGGCTCGGGGGGATTTTTCAGTCGGTGTAACAAGTTCTTTATTGCCAATTTCTGAAGCCCTTGGAGAGTTTAATATTCTGCCCTAGATCTTGTTTACTATTGTGTTTTGGAGAGGACTGACATGCAGTTACTGCTGTCTTCCCCACTCACACAACTCTAAATAATTTATAGAAAGAAAGAAAAAAAAAGAAAAAAGAGAATATGAAAGAATAAAAAAGGTAGCTCAGTTACAATATATGAAGGCTTTCATTTGTTCATTGTCACCGAGCAGAGGGTTAGGGAAACATCTCTTAACACCACGGGCCAGTAACGGGCAGCTGTACACAAAAGAAGATGCCAACAGGGATGCTCAGATCAGCACTTGAGGACGGTAGATGGACCCCGGGGCACCTCCGTGTTTGTCTGAGCAACAATAACCATCATCATCGTAATAACCTTGCTTAAAAGAGGAAAGAGTAAAAAGCCCTGTAAGGAGGGAAGAAACACAACCTCAGCCACCACTTAAACCGTTGCAGGTGCTTGGACCTGCTTTCTGGGCATGATGTATCATCTCGGCTCTCCCTGGCTCTGATGTTCAGAGCTGCAGTCTCCTGCTCAGAGCCCCTGTCCCCAGCACTGCCACCATGGGTGGGACCAGCAAGGACCACTCAGCCTTTATGGGAATCCCACATGCTCATGGAAAGAAGGGAAGGACCATCCAGTGTCACCCCAAGAGCCCATTCCCTGCAGGGAGGGAGTCAGCACATCCCATCCTCGCTCCTGCTGGAGTTACTCAGCAATTAGCACTAATTTACTTTGCTTTTGTTTATTCCAAAGCGTTTTACTGTGTACTGCACATGAACGATATTAAACGGTTTCTAATGACATTTCCACAAGCAGAGGTGGGTGTTGCAGCTTCTGAGAGACAGACTTTAAAAATGCAGGCAATCAAGTGTGCATTAGCCAAAATACTCTGGGGAAAGCGCTGCTCTTCTCCACGCAGGAGAAACATCCCCCCCCACAGTCACACAGTTGTACCCGTGCAGCCCACGGTCCCTCTGTCCCCACGCACAGGCAGGGGTGCAGCACTCAGACCCTGACCAGCTCTCTCAGTGATGGTTCTCCAAGCGCAGAACCACATGGTCCCACAACACCAGTTTTATCTGCAGTTAAGAGAACAACTAAATAAAAGAGCAGCCAGTGTAGAGTGCTTTATATAGGCTCTCACACTGACCTCCTCCTACAGCTCCTGAGTGCCTTCCAGCAGTGTATTAGGAGACACCACCACCACCCATCACCCATGGTTTGGTCTCTTCTCCTCTCCCAGAGAAGCCATACAGGCTGATAGCAGGTAACACACCTCCCCAGCTGCTCAGCCTGCAGGAGCACTGCCAAGCCCCATCCATACGGGCTCCTTCCTGCTCCCACATACCTGGTACAGCCAGCAATGCGTGTCATCACATACACTGTGACCACAGAACCCTGTCTGTCTGTCCTATTGTGTCCAACCTTTAGCTATTCACTGTGCTGAAGTTGGACCACTTTACCCAGAGGGACCCCAGCTCTACTTTCTTTCTGAGCTGAGTAGAAGTATGGGGAGAGGGAACACCAAAGTGACCAGAGCTCCTCCAAGTCCCAGCCCAGCACCTTTGGGGAAGGGGAACCCCAAAGGGTCCAGAGATCCTCCAAATCCCCTCAGGGAAGGCACAAAGCATCTGCAGCACCTCATCTACCCAGAAACGGGCACTCCAGCCCAGCTCTCACTGCCCAGCTCCCCATAGCTATTACCAGGGGATTCACACCTTACAGCAGCAGCGTTAGCCAGTATTACACCTTACAAGCAGTCAGCACCACAGGGACAGGCAGCAGCCAAGAGCCCACACTTACAGAATTCCATAGGTTTCTTTCTAATCTGACCTACAGATGCTATATAACACTCCACCTGCCACGCCAAACCCCACGGGTGGGAAATGGTTCATGTTCAGGGTCTGTCGCCCATCAGATCCACGAGGATCCAGCTCTGCACTTCTTCCCAGCAATGAGAATTTTCTGACCTGCCATTTTCAGCTCTGCACAGGGCTCCTTTATGCTCCCCTTAAATCTACAGCCCTGATGACTTTGTTTGCAGGTGACTACGAGATCGTTTGTCTGATTGCTCAGAGAATAAAGCACAAGGGATGTTTTGCTGCTAGTGGAAAATACAGCTTTATGGAGCAGCTCTCGGAGGAGCATCCAGGCTCAGCAGGCTGGCAGAGCCCCAGCGCACCGATACGTTTGCTCACTAGAACTGATGCCTTACTCAACAGCAAGGCAACAAACATTTCTGCCACCTAGAGAATAGAGACTGGTCTGATTGATGCCCGTGTGCTAGCACTCACGGCGTGAAGCAGGGATGAATCCCAGCGTTCCCATCCTGGGGAGGAGACAGGAGTTCCAGCACTGCTGGAGCAGCAGGGATGACTCCTCCACGCTGCCCCACACATGGTGCTGTGTGAGCCCACAGCAAAAGAGCAACTGCCCTTCCTGGGGACATGCCAGCTCTGCTCCCCCAGCCAGGCAGCCCCTCACCCACCCACAGTGGCTTTTATCAATGTTCTTCTCATAACAAGTCTTACATTGAAACCAAAACACAACTATTCTAACTACTAAGGAGAAAATTAACTCTATCCTCACAAAACCAGGACAAGGGGTTTCCCCACCATTGCTGGGACCAGCCACACCACCCAGCCTGACAGCAGAGCCATGGGCTTCCTGACCCATCACACCACACAGGCTCATGCTGGAAACAGGAGGCTGCTTTTGGAAAGGGATGTGACGATGGAGACGGGTCAAATCCTGTGAATCCTCCACATCTCCGTGGAGCTCTCAAGCACACAGCTCACATGCTCCTACAACACCTCACCCACTCCCACAGGGAGTGCTGCAAGAGCAGGGGACATGGTCCTCTGGGCTGGCAATGACAGCTGAGGGCTCACAGCTGCTGCGCCTCAGTTTCCCCAGCACCATCCGAAGATGATTCCCCTCTCAGGAAGGGCAGCAAACCACCTTGTAGATGACAGCTGAGGATCAAAGGCTGGAGAGCCAAGTGCCAGTCGTGGGGGCTATGCATGGATGAGCCACTCTCTTGGTGACACCACACAGGACAGAGACCACAGGAGGAGATGGGGAGACGGAAAGAGAAAGAAAAGCCACAAACCTTTCTTCTCATAGTCAGGTTTCTCCTCCCCACCCCGGCCCAGGCTCTCCAGCGTCCGTGTCACCTGGCTGCCAAACTCATCCTCCCTGGTGCTGGGCTCTGCTCGCCGCGGCGTCTCCTCCTCCTCCTCATCCTCGTAGTCATCCAGGATGGGGGTCTCACGGATGGGCACCCCAATGACCGAGTTGTGGGCCTGAAGGCGTGAGTTGCGGAAGCTCTCGCGGGCCTGGGGACCCAGCAGCACCGAGGGGATGTAGTGGATCTCATGGGTGGCCTCTGTGCTGGCACTCTTCTGCGGGATACGGCGGCGCTTGTGCCAGCGGCGCTGGGCGTACAGAGCCACCGTGAAGACCAAGAGGAGCAGGAGCAGCGCAATCAGTCCACCCTGCAGAGAAGAGTAAAGGGCACGTGTCAGGAGATGCACAGGGCATGAAGATGGGTCAGGAGATGCTGTGGCTAGCATCCATGGACCCTCTCCTCTTCCACCCACAGAGCACCCTTTCATCAGCACTGCATGAACCACACATGGGTGGGTTCATGGAGCAGTCACTTCTGGGGTGGGATGTCACGGGAAGGAGCAGCAGGGTGCCAGCGGTGGCCTTTGGCTGGGGACAGCACAGTGACAGCCCTGACTCGGCTCTACCCAAGTTATTTTGCCTGGGGACTCTCCGGGGGACTTTGTTCTCACAATATAACCCTTGGGTGCCCCCAGTCCATCCACCCACCCAACCACCCAGGGGCTGATGTGAGTGAGCACCCCCTCCCACCCTGCACAGGGAGATGGAAAGGAGGTAACCACATCCCACCACTTAGGAGACAAAGACTCATTAAAACAACCCAGCCAGGATATAGGAGCAGTAAAACCTCAGCAGAGACACACAAGGCTTCACACTGTGCAACAAATGGCACTAGCAACCACCCACTCCCCAATGCACAGTTACCCCAGCTTGGGCATTACTGGTTGGGATCTGCCTATGGTTCCAACAAGCCTTCAGCTGCAGAGCTGGGGGCACAGCACGACATATTCCAGATCCAGACCTTCCCTGTAAAGCTCTCTTCTTCCCCTGCCTCCAAATTCTACTCGATGCAGCTCCCAACTACATCACCATAAAAGAAAAAAGCTCTTTATAAAAAAAAACAACAAAAAACCCAAGCAAACAAACAAAAAAAACCCAAAAAACAAAACCCCACAAACTTCCTAGGTATCTGTCTGTCCGTGGAAGTGGATTCTCCTCCCAAGTAGGTTAAATTCAGCCACAGCCACTCAGCCCCACGCAGGCAGGAGCTGCATGTGTACCACCTTCCAGCATCTTCATCTCCACAGCACAGGAGCAATTTTATCCCGTGGCAGACAAGCAAAGCTGGGCATGTAAATCAGGAGTGGTGTGAACAACTGGGGCTTTGCAGCGTGACATGGATCAGCCAGGGCAAGGGTTTCTTTAGCACAGGAGATGCCACAGCCCAGAACTTCCCAGAGTGAGCAAAAGCAAAGCAGAGATGTGTGAATATTTCATCTGCATTCAATACAAATCACCACGTTGTACCCAGAGCGCAGCTCTGACGGGTAAACAGGATCAGCTGTAAAGAGATGGCATGGAAAATTGCAGCTCACCGGATGAGTCAGCTGGGGGAGAAGTCTCAGGAGCAGAAGAGATGTTTCCCTGGACCACCCCAGCATCATGAGCCACCATGGAGAGGAGGCCAGCCTAGCATCTCCCATCAGGACCTGCTCCTCTCCCTCCTAATTGGCACTAATGGAAGCAGGGCTCAGGGATTCAGGAGGACATTGCTCAGCTTGACTTCACCAATTTAGGTGATGTGCATCACCAGGAAAGATAGTTTAGTGGTCAGGAGATGCTTGGGGATGCTCTGCATGGGAGAAGGGCAGGGCTTGCTGAGCCCTGCAGTACTGGAGCACCTAAAGGACCAGCAGGATGAGGACCCTTCCTGGCCTTCTATGGTCAGAAGCAAGAAAGAGTTTGGACACCTTAACTGGAAGAGCAGAAACATGTTCCCTTGGGTCTGCAAAGCACCTCATGCACAGAGACCCCAGAGCATCCCAGGAGCTCCTGGCATGAGCCACCCACACCCCCCAGCACCAAATCAGGGCCATTTCCTCAGAAGTTCAGTTTGCAGGAGAGAAATACAGCACATCAGACCCTCCAAAAGGGAGGCCTGGTGACAAAGCCACAGCAGGGGCACAAACTTCAACACAATGAACCATGATAGACAGGCTGAAAGAGTTGGGGCTGTTCAGCCTGGAAAAGAGAAGGTTCCGGGGAGACCTTATAGTGGCCTCCCAGTACCTGAAGGGGCTACAAGAAAGCTGGGGAAGGACTTTTCATAAGGGCAATTAATGACAAGACAAGGGGAAATGGGTTCAAGCTGAAAGAGGGGAGGTTTAGATGAGATATTAGGAAGAAGTTCTTCACTGTGAGGGTGGTCAGACACTGGAACAGGTTGCCCAAGGAAGCTGTAGATGCCCCCTCCCTGGAAGTGTTCAAGGCCAAGTTGGATGAGGCTTTGAGCAACCTGGTCTAGTGGAAGGTGTCCCTGCTGCTGGCAGGGGGGTTGGAACTGGATGATCTTTAAGGTCCCTTCCAATCCTAACCATTCTATGATTCTATGATGCAAAACCAAGTCCAGCTTGTGTGTCCCGGTGTCTTTCCAGCAAAGCAAGGGCTCTCATCTTCCAGAACAACAGGGACATGACTGCTGGGAAAAGCCATGGAGATAATGGTCCCTCTCTGCCCGGGAAAGGCTGGGGGTGCCTGTACCAGCCCCTCAGGTGAGCACTCACGGGCTCATGGTGGGCAGCTCAGGTTTGACATGCTCCTTGCATCCCTGACCCCATGCTGGCAGCTGCTCATCTAACCACGGCGCACACTCCAGGAGAACTTCCTGGGGGAAAAGGGCAAAAAAAGAACGAGTCAAACTTTGGAGGCGTTCAAACCAGCCTCGTTTTAATCTATTTTTCATGTTAAATTATCCAGCTGAGGGAGCGGGAGAAAGGGGAAGGAAGGGATAATATGAGAAATGTTTTATTTGACAATGTGTCATTCGGAAACTGATTATTTCTGTCTCCGAGCTTTTTAATATTCCCAAACAATGGCCGAGCCGCGCAGGGATTTGGTATTCTACAGCTGGATTTATAATACTCTGTTCTGCAGTGATAAGAACACGGGCCTTTAATCCTCTGAGCTGTGAACATGCATATCCTCCCGCCTAATGTCCTTCCCGCCGTGCTCCCGCCTGCCCCGCGCTGGGCACCGGAGGGTTGCTGAGACCCACAGGAGAGGAGGAGGATGGGAGGAGGAGGAGGAGGAGGAAGAGGGCTGGTGGGGACAACCCATGTGTGTGCAGAACTGCAGGGCTCGTGGCATGGGAGTAAACCAGAGTTGAAGCTAGAAAGCAGCAAGTTTGGGACTTCTTTGAAGCACTCAAGGAAAACCAATGGAAGAAGCCACCTCGAAGCCCAAGAGATTAGGCACTTTTATAAATTATGAAGGCTATCAAGCTGCTGACTTGGAGAATGATCACTGTTTGGGCATATAGGTTGCCCAGAGAAGCTGTGGCTGCTCCTCCCTGGAAGTGTTCAAGGCCAGGTTGGATGAGGCTTTGAGCAACCTGGTCTAGTGGAAGGTGTCCCTGCTGCTGGCAGGGGGGTTGGAACTGGATGAGCTTTAAGGTCCCTTCCTACCCAAACCATTCCATGATTCTATATGTTTGAGATGCTGAACAAGCAGCAAGAGGATCCATGTGCTTCTTCGAACACAAGCCACTACCCTTCTCTACCAAAGCAGTGAAAGATGAGGGAATCCTGCTGCTCCTTTGGCATCTTCCTTGCACCAGGCTCTGTCTGTTCCCAAGCTCTGCCCAACACACACCCTGCACAAAGATCCCTCCACCACACCTTGCAGCTACGGAGAGCTGGGGTGAGCAGGGCCCTGATGCCAGAGCATCCCATCACCCTGCACCGTCCCAGCAAGCGAGCCATGGTACACATACTGGTACCAGCAATAACCACACCATCCTCAGAGCTCTGCACACTCTGCACTTTTCCTTTCTTTCCCTTCTGGCCATGAAGGTAATTAAACACCAGAGCAATTTACCAAGGTTGTGGTGGATTATCCATCACTGTCAAATTTTATATATATGTGTATATATGTATGTTTATTTATTTATTTAAATCAAGCCTGGATGCTTTTAGTAAAGTTATGCTTTTATGCTTTATTTCAAATGAGAAATAAAGCTTTCGGGGAATTCTTGCAGCCTGTGCAGCACTGCAGAGCACAGCAGATGACCCCATGGTCCCTTCTGGTCTTCCACTTGCCCAGTTTTGTCCTCCCTGTGTTTCTTCACGAGTCACAGCATTCACCTTTAAATCATTTTATCTCTCTTTCAAACATTTCATCACCTCCCAGGTCAACCCAGACCATGGACACAAGCAGCCTATGACATCCAACTAACACAGACCAAGTGGGGAGATGCCAGCAGCATGGACCAAAGCACAGACCTCAGCTCACAGACCTTTCCCGCTTCACCTCAGCCGTTCCTGAGGGCTGTGATAAAGCAGCTCAACAAGCAGGTGTAGAAAACACTTGCATTAGGTTTTAGCAAGGCTGTAATTTAAGCTGAAGGATTTCTCACTAATTTAACTAAAAGTGATGGCCAACAGTAGCATAGAGACCCTATAAATGTAATTCCTCCAGGTGGAAGCTTCCTTGGGCACAGATCCTCCAAGGCCACGTCCCAAGGTGAACCCTGACCAGAACTGGACCTGGGATCATCCACATTAGCCATGAGAACAGTGGCTGTTAATTGGCAATCAATCCTCTCAGCCATACCCTCTGGTGCAGACAAACTCAGAGAAGATGCCCATCAGTGTCCAGGCTGGTCAGGGACAGCCCCAGGCCTGTCCATCTTCTCCCTTCCCCATGCCAGACCCTGCACCAGCACCACCACCACCCACACCCCCTTCCAAGCTACACTCAGGACAATCTCAGAAGAAAAATACCACATTTAACATGTTGGGTCGCATGGCATTTGCTTCTTCCCTTTCCAGATCAAACCTCCTCACCACACCAGCTTCTCCATAGGACTCCTCTGCCTTATGGCTCTTTTTTCTCTTTGCTGCACCTCTCAATTTAAATATTTCTCTTGCAAATCTTAATTAACATGCTGTTTGCACCTTCTTTCACATCATTAACAATGAAAAATAAGGCTGATCTCTGCAGATATCTCAGTCTTCCTTCTCCTGTGCATTGCCATTTATCATGACCTCCTCTGCACCCCACTGCTTCCTCATCCTCCTGGGGAGAAGGACAGAATCCCTCTGGATTTAAAGAAACAGCAGAGCTGGGGAAAGTGAGTTCTTCCCTAGAGCAGGGATAACATCAGTCTCTGGCTGTTGTCCCCATAATGGGAGAGTTTTGGTTGTTCCCTGCAGAATGAAGGTCTCTGCACCCACAGCACTCCCACCTGCCTCCCCATGTCATGTTTGTACATGCTGGCCCATCACAACCAAGTTGAAAAAGGCAGAAGAGGTCCCAGAAATACCAATGCCCCTTCAGCTTTGTCATAAGAGGAAACATGACCAGGTCACCCTGACCACTAAACACATATGAAGGCAGGGAGGTGTCACTGTAGCCTACTAAAAGCAGGCAGAGAGGGAGAGGACAGGAGAGGAACAGGGTTTTGGGAAACAAGCTGTGCAAGAAGCAGTCACATCTCCTACAAGAGGAAAGGAGGGTTCCTGGATAGAAATGGAGCAGTGGCACCTGGAGTCCAGGAAGGCACTGGATCCTGTCTTGGGAGATGATCACACAGGCACAGACCTGACCAAGCTTGCTTGGTCCTCACAGCCTCTGCCAGCAGAAGGTAAGTGACATCATCCATGGAGGACAGAAGGATGCTTACTCTCCTCCTTCATCCATGGTAGATGGCATGAGTAGTTGCAAGATTGACATGCAGTGAGGACCACTCAAGAAGAAACACAACTGCAAGAAGCGTGATGCTTCCAGGAGAGCTGGGACATTTCAGTCACTGGAGGTCACCTGCCCAAGATGTGGAGCAGTGCTGGCACGTCCCAGGGCTGTGGGGATCCTGCTAACGCACTTCTTCTCCAGCTGCCCTTCCTGCCAACAGGCAGCTTCTGTCTGGAGAACACATTGCCCACCCCTGTCTATGAATCACAACCTCCCTCTGACAGAACAGATGCCCAGGTGGGTCATTCCTGTGGGGAATGAGTAAATGAGCCCACAGGCAGGTGAGCACCAGGCAGGGAAACTGAGGCAAAGCATGAGGAGACCATGGACAGAGAGCAAGCCAGCACGAAGGCTAGTAAGGAAGAGATAAACACAGATTTAAAAACAAACAAACAAACAAACCCCAAACAAACAAACCACCACACACAAATATCCAAAAAGGTCTGGATCCAGTCCTGAACTCAACACAGCTCAACCTCTGCTCTCCATAAGAGACAGCAATGACACAAGGCAAATCTAAACCCCACAGGATTTCTCCTGGTACGCTCCACATCCCCATCCCAGCACCGCTTCACCAAGGTGTTTAAACACACGCTTCACTTCAAATATGGGTTTAATTCCCACTACAGCCCAGGAGACTACAGCACACGCCTCAGCGCTCTGCTGAGCAGGGATGGTTGCTTCAACTGTGGCCCAAAGAGAACTGCATTATGTCTTTTCTTTTTCCACCTCTTTCCATGGCTCTTACAACATCACTGAGCTCCAGCGATGGGGCACTGTCTTCTGTTGTTGTCATCAAAACTCATAGAATCATAGACTGTTGTGAGTTGGAAGGGACCCACAAGGATCATGGAGTCCAACTCCTGTCCCTGCACAGGACAACCCCAACATTCAGACCATGTCCCTGAGGGCCTTGGCCAAATGCTGCTGGAATCTTGTCAGGCTTGGTGCCATGAGCACCTCCCTGGGGAACCTGCTCCAGTGCTCCACCACCCTCTGCCTCAAGAACCTTTTCCTCATGGCCAACCTCACCCTCCCCTGCCACATCTTCCTGCCATTTCCTCTGCTCCTGGCATTCGTTGGTGGCCAGAGAGATCAGCACCTGCTCCTCCTCTTCCCCTTGGGAGGAAGTTCTAGACCCCCATGAGATCCCCTCTCAGTCTCCTCTTCTCCAGGCTGAACAAGCCAAGTGACCTCAGCCTCTCCTCATACCATTCCCCTCTAAACCCTTCACCAATTTTGTGGCCCTGTGTCACTAAACCTTGCCCAGAGCTAACAGCACCCATTAACCACCACCTCCAAAAGGGTTCATACTGGTGTAAGTGGGGGCAGGATCTGGCCCGGAGGTTTGAAGGCAGGGTTCCCATCCAATGGCTCCATCAGGCCCGTGCAGAACCATCACCGTGCCGTACGTACACACATTGCTCATAAATTTAATAGCATATACAGTCCCGAAAAGTATCACACAAGCACAAGAAATGAGAGTTACAGTTGCTGTGGGAACCATAACTTTAAAATCTCTGACTCTTCCATGCTAAAAAAAAAAACCCAAACCCAACGAATCAGACAAAAAGTCACATTTCCATATAATTTTATTTTTTTTTTAAAGCCACGCTGAATTTTGTTTTGCTGTTTCATCCAAGAACAGAAACAATCAGAAAGAAGGAACCTGCCAATCAGTTTTTCTTCGCCGTTCAGACATGCAATGTGATGTTCCAGTAAATGTTTATTTGAATGGTCTCCCAGGCACCAGCTGTATGCAAGCACCAAAATACACAAACCTCAATCACACCCAACATGCTTGGCATATCCCGAGCTGCATATCTTGCTAGGATAACAATTCAAAATGACTTCTAATCCATTTTTATGATGTTTAAAAAAAAATAAAAAAAAATAATAAAAAAAAAAAGAGGCATTTATTTGCAGTGAACTGAAAGGGGGGGGTTGGATGTGATTTTATTAAGCACCTGATTGCTGGTTCTTTTGAAAAGCCAGAGCACAGATTCCATAAATTGTGATTTTAATGCGTGCTAAACGGTTCACCTAAATTGCCTGACCTGCTAACCCGGAGCTTTGCCCTCACACAGGGAAGATTTTAAAATGCATCAGGTCTCGTGCGGTCGTGTTCATGTTTCCCTAATGTGGGCAGGCTGGCTGAGCACAAAGCTGAGTCAAAAACAAAAGGGTTTGGGGTTTTTTCCCCCCCCAAGGAGTTTCACTTACCAAGCCCCATCCCTCCTCCCCACCGAGCCTGTTGGAGACACCTCCACATGTTCCTCCTGCTCGGCTCATTTACACCCTGTACCTGAACTGCATTTCAGTCATATTCCAAAGGGGAGGAAAAATCCACTGGAGAGAAGAACAAATCACCTTGTGTTTAAATAAAAAAGGTCACCACATCCACAGTAAGTCTCTCCCAAGGTGGGCAAGGGCTGCCACATCTCAACCCATCAGACTGGCAAACCATGGCCCAGGGTTGTGCCAACACACCCTGTAGTTAAACATGGGGCTAAAGGCAAGGCCCCCAAAACCAGCAAGCGCAGAGCCACCATCCACACAACATCCATCTCTGCACCATCTTCAGACCAGAGTCCAAGCCTCAACCACCCATAGGGACCAGATCAGGAGAGAAGCATCCCAATGCCAGGGGAACTGCCCTGGGGTTGCATCATAGACTCACAGAATGGTTTGGGTTGGAAGGGACCTTAAAGATCATCCAGTTCCAACCCCCCTGCCAGCAGCAGGAACACCTTCCACTAGACCAGGTTGCTCAAAGCCTCATCCAACCTGGCCTTCAACACTTCCAAGGAGGAGTAGCCACAGCTTCTCTGGGCACCCTGGGCCAGTGTCTCACCACCCTCACACCAAAGAATTTCTTCCTCACATCTCATCTCAATCTCCCCTCTTCCAGTTTCAAGCCATCACCCCTTGTTCTGTCACCACCTGCCCCTGAAAAGGGTCCCTCCCCAGCATCCTGGCAAAGGCAGCCTCTGCCAGGGGAAGGGCAAACAGGAACCCCTCCAATATCAAGCAGTAGGACCAAAGACTATCTGTGGCCCTAATACCTTCCCGCATGGAAGAGAAGAGCAATGAAGTCCTCTAAAGCTCAGATTTGGTTTGGTTTCACTGAAATCACCAGTAACAGCAGGTTGACCATGCCTGCTTTGCCTGATGCTAGTGGGGAACACATCCCTGCCCCACATCTCCTTCCTCCAGAACTTCCCATCTTAGAGCAGAGATGGTCACTTGGGGAATCCTGTTAATCAGACCCCTCCAAAAGACCTGCAGATTTGTACCAGCACATCCCTGGGCAGGGACAGCTGGTCCCACCAGAGCCTGATCTCACCTCAGCCTGCACTTCACCCCTCCCATCTCAGGGACAGGCAGCTCTGTCTACAGGAACATCTCATGGAGTTTTTCCAGACTGCCTTGCTCTGAGTTCCAGAGTAAGCTCTGTCCATGCAGGTGCCTCATCCAATGGTAGAGCATCCAGCACAACATGCTTGACCATGCTGGACAAGCCACACTGCTCTGTGCTTTTCTGGAGCCACTTTTATCACATTCATGCTTCACCCACTGCCCTGCAGAGGCCACAAACATCTGCACAGCTTCTGCCCGAGCTGGTGCCTTTTCCTCCAGGAAAAATCACAGAATATTAGGGATTGGAAGGGACCTAAAAAAAACATCCAGTCCAACCCCCCTGCCAGAGCAGGAATCTAAACAAAATCACACAGGAAGGCATCCAGGTGGGTCTTGAATGTCTCCAGAGAAGGAGACTCCACACCCTCCCTGGGCAGCCTGTCCCAGGGCTCTGTCACCCTCACTGTAAAGAAGTTTAAGTGGAACCTCCTGTGTTCCAGCTCACACCCATTGCCCTTTGTCCTACCACTGGGATTTGAGGGTGGTGAAACCCTGGCCCAGGTTGCCCAGAGAGGTGGTAGAAGCCCCATCCCTGGAAACATTTGAGATCAGGTTGGATGGGGCTCTGAGCAACCTGATCTGGTTGGAAATGTCTATGCTCACTGCAGGGGGGTTGGACTAGATAGACCTTTAAAGGTCCCTTCCAAACCAAACCAGAACACGAGACCATCTCCCAGAGCTCATGTACACAGCTTATCTCTGCGAGCCACTGCAGACTGGAGTGGCAATTACCCTGGGGCCACCCAAAATCACAGCCCCTGTGGCAATACCCCTCCCAAACCAAGGTTTAACAAACACCAAAGCAAGGTCTACAAATTAACCAGGATTCTGACAATATCCACCAGCAGAGTATTTGCTAGCAAACGGTGGAATATAATTAAAAGTAAAGAACACTTGTCAGATAAACGAGTAACATGTTCTGCTGCTGCACAAGTACCTTTCTTGGGGTTTTTGTTGGTTTGGTTTTTGTTTTGTTTTTTAATAACTGTGTTTATCCGCTTCCTCACTAATTTACAAAAAAATGCAGTTAATTCTCAGTGGATCTCACAACCATTAGTGCGAATTAATGCTGTTCCTACTGTATATTCTGCATCTATTAAAAAAAATTAATCTAATAAGAGATGCACATCTCCAGATGAGGGAACAGGAACACAATTCACACGGTGCTTCCAGCTTCCAAGTGCTTGTGAGTGACACTGTACAAACACCATTTCTGCTCAATTAATCAGACAACTTCTGGGGCTGCCAGATCTTGGATAGTTGTCCAGAAAAGGTGACAAAACAGAGAAAAATTCACCACAGCATTAGGGAACAGGGGCTTCTTGGAGTAGCCCAATGCCTCCAAGCCCTGTTGATGGACCAGGTCTCCTCTGCGTTGGTGAGTGCTGCTGCTCTCCTCTATATGCAGGGTGGAGAGAGGCAAGGGACTGGAAAATGGGTTTAGAGTTTATTTATGGACATCTCCAAGCAATTTATGGAGCGAGGAGCTGATGGGAAGGTGCTATTGTACACGCAGGAATGGAGGGAATGTTGTTGGTAGGGTTTTTTTTAAAGGTTTATTATTGAGCTTGTAGCTGGCAGGTTCTTTAGGAACAACCCAGCCTATTATGTAAAAAAACCCAAACAAACAAAAAAAAAACCCAACCCAAACAAAAACCTGCCTTACCATATATAAAGTGCAAATATTTCAGCATAATGAGCATCTTTTTGAAAAGCAGCAACACAAACCACTGTTTTCCAGGGGGAGAGGGAGGGTATTCAAAGGCAGTAACAGGGATAAAAGCTCCATGCACGTGTTGGTTGACACCTGAAGGTATTTTGTGATTCTGGTGTCATAACTCATGCTACAGGAGACACAAACTGCAACCCCCACCCTGTACACCGAGAGGAGCCTCCGCTCGTGCCTGGGGCATCACACACCAGGAAAAGAAAAGGGAATTTATCAACTTGCACATAAACAATTTGAGGAATGCGCTGTCCCTCCATACATCACAGAGCCACCAGATCCCAGACTCTGAGTTAAAGATCAAAGATCTCAGCAAGTCCATAAACTTTCTCTTTTCCAAAAACACCACAGCTATTCCCAGCAGATCATTAAGAGCCCAGTTAAGTACAACATTTAACCATACACTTAACACCCATTAACTCTGCACATCGATAAAATTTATCAGGTGTTTCAGGGCTTTTTCATCTTCCTGCCCATGAACAGAGTTCCCATTACCCAGCCTTCGTTTCGATGCCTCCAAACGACCTCATGGCTCACCTCAGCAGAAAAGCAAATCCACAAGGATGGATGGATGGGAGTTTTCCTGCCATACAGCTCCCATACTCATTGCTTACACACCCACAGGTCCACAGAAACCTTTTTGTTCCATGGCACGTTGGACCACACAGAATCATCTCACCAAAGCCCTGTCGCTCGTTCGCCCAGCGCTCGTGTTGTATTGATGGAAAGCCAAGAAGATAAAGGATGAGAACACACCAGCTTTGTTTTGCTCACTTGTTTTCAAGCGTGCTTTGAAGGAGACAAAGCCAGTGATCTCCTTGCTGGGGAGGCAGAGCTGCAAATGGGGAGTGCTGGGCATCCCACTGCCAGGTTGGGAGGGGAAAAAGCTGAATTTGCATCTGCCAAGGGGCCCTTTGAACCCCTGGGGTGCAGCCAGAGCAGTGTCAGCTCTGAAGAGCTCTGCACACCCAGGGGACAGTCCCCATCCCAAAGCACTTGCAGCTCAAGGCTCCTGCACTTTAAGTCCTTTTTTTCTGTATGGATACAGGACAGCAAAGGCAGCAGGAGGGGAGCAAAGGAGGAAGGAACCAGGGCTCCCACCTACATCGCTCCCCTGTACAATGGTACAAGAGGGAGACTCTGGACAGGGAGCAAGATGCTGCCACTTCCAAAAGGACATTGACCCGCGTGTTCTGAGGAAAGACCAGTGATTTGGGGCAGTCCAGTCCAGCCCTCCTGAGTGGCTTATATTTAAAGGCTATGACTGTTTCTGAGTCCCTCACCTAACCTGCACCCTTGCTAGAGCAGGACACAGAAGAGGGGACCTGAAGGGACTCCCTGGGGACCCCCAAGCGCAGCCAGGACAGGGATCAGCATCCCTGCTACCCAAAGGGACCTTGGCAGAGCCAGGAGCTTTCACTTGGCTCTCACAAAGTGAGTAGAGTTCCTCACACCCAGTGCTACTGACAGCCACCTTCTTGCAAAGAGGAGACAGACCCTCAATCAAGAGCAGGGAGAGGCTGGTGGGCAGCAGCAACAGCTCAAAGGGGCAGGCAGGGTTTAGGGGAGCGGGTGGGCTCCCTCAGTGCCACACACACACACATCAAGGTGCTGAATTTCCTCTCCCTGTATCCTTGCAGGCAGGATTGATGCCATCCCCAGCAAGATGGGTCACCAGCTGCCACCCCTTCCACCTCTGCTAGGGCTGCAGGGTGCTGCTCAGCCCCCTGAATCTGAGCCCACCCAACGTGGACATCTATTCCTGAATGGCCAGCTCAGTAGCCTGCCTGGGGTGGGATCTGGAGCAGGGTAAGTAGCAGTAAAGGTGTAAAAGTGGTTTTATTCCAAAAAGTTGCCCCAGCTGGCAATAGCCCTGAGCATCCTCCACGCAAACAAGCCATGCCCACCTAGCCCTGGAGACCCTCATCTCCCAGCTTCATCCCTCAGCTGCACTTCTTGCCCACAGAAAGCAGCAAGCATCACCATGATGTCACCTGTGTGCCACCAAGATGACCCACCAAGCTCCCCAGTAGACACAGCTCTATTTGCTTTGAGGGACTGAGACAATCTGGGACTTGTACTCCCCAGCCTTGCTACAAGCAGAGGGTTTGGAGAATGTCTGAGCAGGTTGCGTGCACGGGGAAATGAGAGCTGCTTCCTAGATGGAGAGAGGATTGAAGGGCACTGCTCTAACAGCCAGATCACCACAGCCCAGCTGCACCGTGCTGGGAGGGTCCACGATGGGAACACTGCAGCCCCCCCCCAACCAGTGGCTGAGAAAATGCCCATTTGGAAATGGGAAAGAATTCATTTCAATTAAACATGCCTGGTGCTCCAAACGAAACCAATTAATTCTCCCCATCTGAAAGCTGATTAGCTGGGATATCTGGGTAAATGGATAATAACAGGCTAATAACCCCCTCCCGTCCCCGTGCACGTGCTGATGCTGCCGTCAGGTTTTTGATACGGTGTCACCAGCTTAATTGCAGCATCTGTGAGTAATCACAGAGTGAATTCAGCCACTGATGGCAGGTGGCACTGTCCCCAGCTTCGGGCAGGGACTGGGCAAGGATTGGTAGTGTCAGAGCCAGCCTGACTCCCAGTCACCCCCTCCCAGCCCTCTGCCCCCCACAGCAGCATCAGTTACGGTACGAGCTCCGTGGCAATGGGAACCCTCTCACCTGGGCTCACCCCGAGTGACACCAGTGGGGGCTTCTTAGGGCCAACCACAGCTGTACAGGTTGGGTTGGAACATTTTATAGATATTTTTTATATATATATATACACACACACACGCATATACACATATATATACACATATATTTATATATATAATGGGAGCATTAATACAAATAGGATTCAAAGATGTCTCTGTGCAAGGGAAGCTGCCCCCAAACCTCCTCCACCCCCCCAGGAAGGCTCTACTGGGCAGCCCAGGGTGCTGGGCAATGGCAGATCTTCCCATGGTTGTTATTAGCCTGTATTTAACCCCACTGCTTAATTAATTCTCTCATCCTTCCCCCTCAACTTCTGTCCTCCCCGATGGGTTCCCACCCAGCCTGGCCAAGGGAGGGATGGCAGATGTCCCAAGGTGCTGGGGTTAAAGGCAGGGGAGAGCTCTGCACCTCCACCCCAAAACAGCCTTACAGCACCCCCTGCTTTAGGCATCCCCCACTAACCCCAGCACAGGACAGGCAGCTCTTGGTTGAGGTTCAGTCACCAATATCCTTGGGGACTTGAGACAGTTGAACCCAGGCACAGGGACAGCAGTGAGCAGGAGAGGACAGGGGAAGGCACAAAGCCATCCAACCCTCTTCTGCGTTCCCTGTTCTCTCCAGTCCTCAAGTCACCCCCAACACCACCACAGCCCAACCCTCCAGGTCCCTCCTCTCCTGGGGAGCCAGTGGCAGGAATTTTTTAGCTCTGCTCTATTTTATTTTTATTTTAATCCTATTGGAAAGCGTTGATTAGCTCAAAACCACTTTCCAATGGGGTATTTTTGGTTAAGAGCAATCTCCGAGCCAAATCACGCATGGAGGAAAACAAAGATCTCAATCCCGCTGCCATTTTCTAATCAAATTCCCTTTTACTAATTTGACAGGCCTGTTTTGAAAATCTAAATTTAAAGCTAAAATAAAGTTAGACTCCACAGCTAAATGGGAAGCAAGATGAAATATTTCAAAGGGAGCTAATAAAGCCCCTTCTACCCACACCTCTGGGTTCACAAAGCCCCTCTCCACTCCTGATTTGCTGCTTCTGGTGCAGACAGTGAATACTGAGCTCTGCTTTGCTTCCCTCTCTCATGCACATGCAACCCCCAACAGTTTGTTTTTAACTTGTAGGAGGCAAGAAACCCATGTCCCACACAGCTTCATCTCCATCGCAGCTCACCCCAACCTGCTGCCTGGGCTGAGTTCACCACTGCACATCTCATCTAAATTAAGCTCAGCCCATGCAATGCTCCCCAGAGTAAGGGCTCTCTTGGAGTTGTGGTAGAAGCTACCACACTCCAGAGTCCCTTCAGCAACTCAAGAACAGTCCTGCCCCTGTTTCATGGGAATGGGACAAGGATAAATCTATAAATCCAAGAATAAATGGAGTGGGGTGTGCTGGGGACAACAGAAGAGCAGCTCAGTGATTTATCTAAGACCAGGTGCTCTTGCACAAGCTGGACACAGGGGTCTGTTTTAAAACCAGATGTTGAATGTGTCTTGCACAGACCCAAAAGGAGCTCGAGGGAATGAAAGCCAGAACTAAGGGCCTCAGCAATCGCTGCAGCTCCCCATCACCCCACCTCAGGCACCAATGCCCCTGCAGGGACCAGCTCCTGGAGCAAGAAGAACAGACACAGCTACATAGAGCATGAGCATGTTCCATTTTTCAACAGACAACTTGAAAAGATAAATTAAAGTGTTTAGACCTCTCCTCTTAAACAGCAGCAGCGGTGGTTGCCCTCCAGGTACACGTGTGTCTGCAATCTCTGACCCAGGCAATGCCAGGGCTGTGGGAGGATGCCAGCCTGCGTTCCTGCTCCCACTTAGAGTGAGAGACTTGAAACTAAATCCTCGGAGAAAATTACAGGAGAAGGATTTCCATCCATCACTACAAACCACCTGCTTATTTAAATGAGTCCAAACATTGTAAAAGTGATTTGAAATACTAGGCTGCTGCAAAAGCTGGGCTGAAGGCAACGCGTGGGCAGGGAACTGTGTTTTGGTGGGGTTTGTAAGGCTGCTCCTCCCTGGGTCAGCCCCAGCCCAAAGCTGGAACAACCTGGGGGGACAGGGAGATCTTGCAGAACAGGATAGAGAAATATCCATCACCAGTGACAGAGGGTTATTGATCCTACCCAGGGGCAGAGAGATGGATTGAATAACCTCTCAAAATCCCTTCTACTCCAGAGATCCTAAGGAAAAGTCATCCTCATCCTGCAAAACCCTGGAGAAAGGCAGTACTCCCTGGAGCATCCCAACTGACACCAGTGCCATCAACAGGGGAGACACGTGCAGAAGGTTTGGGGTACTGAAAAAACAACTCCCCCACTCAAAAAAACCCAAACCAAACCAAAAATCTAACCCTGCAGTCACAAAACAACACACCTTCTAAAGCAAAACCGCTCCAACCTGAGAAACTCGTTTAAGAAAATGACAATGAAAAATTATCAGAAGCCAAGGCTTCACAAAGCCCAGGGCTACAGCCGTGCAGCCCGGGGTGTGCAGGTGAAACCCCCCCTTGCACCAACACCCAAATCCCGAGGATTGAAGGTTCAGCACAGTGAAAGATGGATGCAGAGATAGCAAGGGTCATTTGCTGATCCACTTGATGTTTGAGTTTTCAATATTTGCACTGTCAGGATGTTTTCCAGCAGAGATAATCGTTTAAACCTCAAACTTCTCAGAACAAAAACATACAATTAGCAATTCCCCCACCAATTAGGAAAGGAAGAAAGAAGTCTAAGGCACAATTTAAGTCTGTATGAAATAGAAAGAAGCAAAGAACAAGCTATATATGAATGCAGTTACATTAAAAAATAAAAAATGAAAGAGTCATCATTCCTGTTTCCGAACATCACACCTTTCAGATCCCAGCTCAGTAAAAAATATAAATACACATACTACATATAAAGTTTATATTTCATTTATATCCTTACACACACAGAGACACAAAACAGGCATGAAGTGCTTTTGGCCAGACACCAGCTCTGCCTATTTGCCTGCTGAAGGGTCCCAGTAGGACACCCAGACCCGTGATGCTGAGGGGCTGGTAGGACCCCGTGAGCAGCCCATGGTACCACCCGGGAGCTGTGATGCTGAAGCAGCGAGCAGGCACAAGGGAGCTCGTGTCAGCCGTGCCACGGAGAAGGTCAGGGAAGCATATGGTGTGCACACTGGGTGCTGGAAGGAGGATGACCTTCTCCTCAGCAATTTTTAGGGCCTCGTGCATCGTGAGCCAGGTCTCCAGTGCCCTCACTCAAGGGGGACAAGAGGAACAAAAGTGTTTTTCTCTGCTACTAAACAAGACGTGAGATTCACACACATTCTCTTATGTGATAACAGCCCCGAGGCTGCAGGGTTATTCATTCAGGGCTCATCTCAGCCCCCAGAGCCCTTCTCCAGGACAGTCCAGCCATTTAGCTGGCAAGAGACACACCAAGACCTACGAGCAACAACCAGGGAGACAACCCACCTTTCAAATGAAGTTTGCCACAGCAAAGGTCAAGCTGTGTCCATAATCAGGGGGGTTGTGACAACCAGTCCTTCAGTTTCTCCACATATTCCCCCCTCCTCATGATATACCCCTTTCTCCTGACCCCAGTCCTGTTTCTCTGCTACATTTACACAAAGCCTGAAGTCCCTTCCCAAGGTGAGCTCTTGTTTACTTGAATGTCACCACGACCTACAAGGAGGATCACAACAGCCCCCCACTTTCATCTCCCTTCTCTACAGAAACCCCCCCTCTACATCTCTTCCTTGTTGCTCCTCACCCCTCCCCATATGAAACACGGATGCTCCACAGCCTTGCCAAGTGCATTGGGAAGAGCCTGAAGGACATGAGAACAACTCCTGAAGAATTACTTAGTACAGGTTACCACATCAGCTGCTCTCCTGACTGACATCCCAGCACTGCTGCCTGTCACCTAAATGACATGGGAAGCCACACACCAGACATGGAGAACAGGAAGAGAAATATCTGCCTGTCCCCACCTTCTCAGCCCTGGGAACTAGCAGAGCTCAGGGACAGCCACAGCTCCAGCCCCACAAGGTCACATCTCAAAAGGAGGAGCAGGGGGTGAGCAGAACCACCCCCCTTGTAACACAGGGGCTCTCCCCAATCTAGGAGAGGACCAGCTTTTTGAAGACATATGGCTCTTCCACATACTTCAAGCAATGACTCCACCACGCTTCCAAATTCCAGCTGCCTAAGCGGTTTTTGCAGATATTTCCTCTTTCTTTGCAATCATTTGGCTAATAAGATGAGCAGGTTGGGCTCATTTATTTTGGACACTGTCCTTGGGTCATTAGCAGACAGGCTAATCATTGCATTGGCAGAAAATATCACTTCTGCTTCAGAGCTGGCTGCACAGCACAGGGAGGGGGGAGAGCGAGCAGGAGCTTGAGAGAGCCTTTTAAAAAAAATAATAATACAAAATACAAGTTATATGCCTCTAGAAGTGGAATTTTCCTCTGCTGTTTCCCAAGGTACCCACTGCTAGGATGAAGCAGGCAGACTTCAACACCCAGGGCTGCTCTGCAGAGCTCCAGCTCTCTCCCACACATGTGCCACCACTGAGGGCCCGAAGAGGGAGCGATGCTGAGCTGCAGGAACATGCCCTGGTGATGCTCAGCCCTTGGGGAAGGATCCTCTTCCTCACCTGCAGCACAGGAACCCTTTCTGGGATGGTTTGGGGTTAGGAGAGCATATGAGATGCGATTCCTGCGCTCCGTTTGCAGCACCTGAGGGCCAAAAGCGACCTACAGTGAGGTGTTAGAGACATTTAAAGAACAGTTTGTATTTGGTGGTGAAGGCTGGAGTGCCAGGGGGGTGCTGAACCCCCCAGGCATTCACAGAGCTGAAGCCTGAATTTTCAGGAGAGATGGCAACGCTGAGCCCTTTATTTCTCTCTCAAGAGAAGAGAAAGCAGAAGCAAAAGACGAAGCCCCACAACACAGCCTCGCTGAAACACAGCGGCACTGCTGAGCAAAGCTGCTCCCCAGGGGTGGCTGCTGCAAAACCACCTCTCATTAAGAGCTTTGGGGAAAAAAAGTTGCCCTGCAGACATCTTCCATCCTGCTAACGTAGAGCACAGGGATGCAGAGCTGCTGCCTGCTCCCATCTCAGCGCAGCAAAAGCAGCCACTGCCTTCATCGACTGACCTGGCAAGGGCAGAAATGAGGGGCTGGGTGTGGGGGACAGCTGGACATGGCACAGGTTGTCCCCTCCTCTACCAGATATGTGGCCAGCACACCTCCTGCTCCCCTCCTCCAGCTTCATCTGGCCCCAGATGTCCCTAAGCTGCCAGCGATGCTGTGACCTTGGCCGCTCTCGGCAGCATCCTTGGGGCAAGCGCAGGCCCTGGGGAAGCTTTCAGCAGCCATCCATCAGCTCCACGCTTCCCCTCCTGCAGATGAGAACCCCAACGTGCTTGCCAAGCCAGTGCTGCAAAGCTGTTACACAGGCATGGGGACAGGGCAGCAAAGGTTAGAAGGAAGCAAGACAAAAAAATTGCCCCCCACCTCTCCCCGGGGTGCTCCAGCTCCCCTTGGACCATGTCATGCCAAGGACCTTCCCAGGATCACCATGGGACCATCACACTGCGCTCTCCAGGCAAAGCCCCCCGGCAGGGC